>NC_064811.1:185040605-185056093 GCF_023721935.1 Panthera uncia
GGGGGCACCTGGGTGGCTCAGTCGGTTGAGCGTCCGACTTCGGCTCAGGGCATGATCTCGCGGTCCGTGAGTTCGAGCCCCGCATCGGGCTCTGTGCTAACAGCTCAGAGCCTGGAGCCTGTTTCAGATTCTGTGTCTCCTTCTCTCTCTGACCCTCCCCCATTCATGCTCTGTCTCTCTCTGTCTCAAAAATAAAAATTAAAAAAAAAAAAAAACGTTAAAAAAAAAAATAGTCTCTTACGGTTTGGCTCCCTCCCTCTCTAACTTTTTTTTCCCCTTCCCCTCCCCCATGGACCTCTGTTAAGTTTCTCAGGATCCACATAAGAGTGGAACCATATGGTATCTGTCTTTCTCTGTATGACTTATTTCACTTAGCATCACACTCTCCAGTTCCATCCATGTCGCTACAAAAGGCCCTATTTCATTCTTTGTCACTGCCAGGTAGTTTTTCAAGTTGCCACAGGCTACTCTGTCCTAGGCTAGGGATAATGTTTTCATTGAGAGGGACTTCAGTTAAAGCATTTGAGAAGAAATAAAGGCATGGTGATTTCAGCAGCTACGCTGAAGCTGTTTCCCAGCTTGGTGTATCAGAGTAGTTAAGCACACAAGCTCCAGCACTAGGTGGCCTGGGTTCAAATCCTGCTTCCGACACTTACTGCGTCACCCTGAAGAAATTACTTACGCTTTCTCTCAAAAGTCCTCATTTGTAAAAAGAAAAATAACTGTATTTTTCCTCATAGAAAAGAAGATTGATGAAGATTAAATGAGATAACACCTTTAAAATATTTGGGATAGTGCCTCACCCACAGTGAGAGTTCAACAAATATTAACCCTTACTGCCACTGGTTGACTCTTTAGACACACAGTATTTAAGGAGATGAGGTATGTGAATGTTTGTAAAATACATATAAAAAAATTTTTGAGTAGCCTTACTTTTTTCATGATTATGTGTCTCAGCCTCATCAACTTAAGGCCACCAAGGGTCACTGAAGCCCAACAAAATCAGGCTTACTGACTCATTTCAATAAGCAAGAAGAACCATGGGATGTCTCCCCAAACAGAGGAAAAGACGGGTTCTCTGGGATTCTGGGGGAAGCGTGGAGTGTCTATGAAATTGAAATGAAGCAGCATGGTGACAGGTTCAAAGCAGAATGACTTAAATCATCACCTTCACATAGACCCAAGGCCCCTTTTCCCTGGAGACTACAAAGTTATGATAAACAAGCAATGGTTAGTCTAGTAAACCCTTATCTGCAGCTGTAAAGCTGAGTTACAAATGAGGGTGCTTCTCTGTGTCAAAGTGACTGAAACCCTCCAGGCAAGAATAGGAAGTGTCACTCTTACAGATATAATTTCAAATGGTGACGTCTGAGACTTGAGAGAGCCAAGTTTCTCAGTGAGTCAGAAAGCGGGAGTCAGAGAAGGTTATCATCATGACATTTTTTACAGCCACTGTGTATACTTGGAAAAAAATATTGCTCCCTGTGAACTCTGTAGCTGGCTTTAGTATCTGTTATTCCAACGTGATAAATGGCTGGGCAGATTTTACTTCCTCAGTCTGAGCCCATTTTTACTTTCTCCAAAGTAACCTTTATCCATTGAAGAAAATGAGAAAATACACAAAGCACGACATTCAACATCAATCACAATTAACATCTGGTATGTACTTATAGACTTCTATTCAAACATTTTTTTTGTTTTATAAGACTAGATTTATGCTATAAAAAGCCTTAGAGACTTTTCATTTTGTCAATTCATACTATCTTCCAAACCTATTAAATACTCTGATACGACACCATTGTCATGTGGCGACCCATCGTACGGATGTGTCCACAGTTTTTTAACCCGACACTAATTGTCAAGCATTTTAGTCACTTCAAGGTTTTCTCTATTTTAAATAAAATTACAAGAGACATTCTTAGAGAAATCTTTTCACACGTTCGTGATTATTTCCTGAAGATAAATTCTTATGATGAATAATAACTATCAAAAAGAATGCACATTTTGCGACCTGCTTTTCATATTGTAAAACTGTGTTACAGAGAGGCAAGAATTCATACTCCTACCAGCAGGACATGAAGTTGTTTGTTTTTCTACATCCCTGCCAACACCAGGTGTCAAATTTTTAATCTTCACCAATATCGCGAACAAAGAAAAATATCTCAATTTCGTTTTTATGTCTTAGTGCTACTGAGGATAACAAGGCTCTGAGCTCTTTTCACTAGGTGTGTTTAACGGTGTAGAGCAGGGCATGCCAGGGACTGGAGCACAAGCAGGGGACATGTTTTCAGTCAGGACTCAGAGGAGTAAGAGGCGCTTTCCACTAATGGGGCTTTTAAACCTGCTTTCCACTTTACTAGTGTGTAGAAGGCAGCGGATTACGCGGAAAGACTAGGCATGCTTCCTAACCTTCTTCCATTTGTGACACACGTGGCAAATGATAGGATTTGAACAGAACACCGAGGCAATCAGCCATCCCAGGCCCTACCCAGACACCTGGAGGGCTGAGGACACCTTTATCTTCACATGCCTATACATGCGTCACACCAGTTAGAAAGTTCTGGACCACAGCAGCCTGAGGTATCCCAAACTTACATAAACACACATCCACGATTCATGTTATGTGTACAGAAAATAACCTGGAAATCTCTATGCCAAGTTATTAACAGTTGTCATCTGTTTGCAATGTGACTTCTATTTTCTTCTTCTCGTATAAATTGTCCTAAAATAACAGGTTACCATACATTCATTTCCTAGTTCCCCGAAGTCTATGGAAATTACATGTTACAAAAAGCAAGCAAAGCTATGTCACCACTGACCAGCTGGTGTCTTTCAGTTAACCTGAGGAAAGCCAAAATTTTTCTCTCTGCTACCTGTATCTGGTTTTTACTAGTGTTCCTCGTATCTTGATATTAGCTATTAATGTCACCATAAAGTAGTTATAGACCCACGTATAGCACCACTGCAGTCCATTCTCAATTTCTAAATAAAGCATTTTCATTCAGAATGTTTACTGAATATCATCCTAAGTTGTCTAGTTTTTTTTTTTTTAAGTTTTTATTTATTTTGAGAGAGATGGAGACAGCATGAGTGGGGTGTGGGGGGACAGAGAGAGAGAGAGAGGGAGAGAGAGAATCCCAAGTAGGCTCTGCACTGTCTGCGTAGGGCCCCATAGAGGGCTCGAACTGACGAAACTGTGAGATCATGACCTGAGCCAAAACCAAGAGGCAGACACTCAAATGACTGAGCCACCCGGGCGCCCCTTAAGTTGCCTAATTTTATGTTCTGTATTGAAAATGACTTACTGACTTATACACTTTAAGTTTTTCTGAAATAAGACACTGTGTTGCCTCTTCTGATGCATTAACCCTATTGAAGTGACCATCGGAGAATTCTGTTGCCTTCTCCTGATCACTGTATCTTTAGGTCTTATTGGGAGCCTAGCATGTCCTGAGAACTGTGCTGAGGCATTATGTGCATTATCTCATTTAATTATCACAACCGTCTTAGGAAATAGGAACTATTTCCTCCATCTCACAGTTAAAACTGAGGCTCAGAGTGTACAGGACTCCTCAGGGCCATGCAGCCTATAAGCAGAAAAGCCAGGTGCAGACCAGGTCTGTGAGACCCAGGCCTGTCTGACTCGAGCCCATGTTTGAGGGTACAGTCCACTTCAGATGCTGGATTGGTCGCTGTAGGTTGACTTCTTGTGTTGTTAAAATCATCTTCCTCTAGAAGAACTGTGAGTCTGTCTACTGCAGGGTCATCAGAGACAGAACTTGTGTGGCCTCCACCCAGCGCTGTGCTGGAGACGGCTCACGAGGCTCGTGTTGGCTCACGAGAGCCGCCTGTTAACTTTTCAGGAATTAAAGTCTACCATGTTTAAAATTACACAAACTGGCAATTAAATTATACTTTCTTTATTTTCTTTTATTTTTTTTGAAAGTGTACTTATTTATTCAAGCAATCTCTACACCCAATGTGGGGCTCAAAATCATGACCCCAAGATCAAGAGTCATGTGCTCTTCTGACTGAGCCAGCCAGGAGCCCCTAATTTACACTTTTTAAAAAGGTAAAAGTACTTAAAACTCATCATTTCCTAACAATTTCATTTTCCTATAATCTGTGTTCAAGGTTATTTACACGGATTGTACGAGCATGGTGGACACACTATGTATAAAATGGCGTGCGACTGCAAATCTCTTCCCGAGGACGTCACGCTTAGTGATTCACACCACAGAAACCAGCAAATGCTCCCCGTCAGGGTTTCTTACTCCTCCCGGCAAAAGCCAGTTATTAACAATTACCGGCACACCACTTCTACACTCTTTGCTACCATTCCTTAAACGTACCTTGGGAATCATAAATTTCTTTTCTGTTGAGTAGGGACCGAGCGCCACAACTTTTGTTTATTTGAAAGAAAAGAGCACTACTCATTCACCCCACCGTCACCTCTTGATGTTTCGTTCTAAGTAGAAGAGGCTCCATCCCTGGCCTCCCTGCACCTCTCCCTCACCCCCTCTTTTATGCCCTAGAGAGGGAAGAGGTCTTTAATCTGACCACAGAGGAGGAGGAACTGGCCACGTGAAGCACAGCCCTTCTGTTCTCCTTCCTCTTAAGAGCAGGTGTTCTCTGCCTCCAACGGCAGCCAGCAAGTAGACTCGGCACCTGCCAGAAAGAGGGGGAAGGAGGGAGAATCAGGGACAAAGCCAGGTGGGAAAGAATGTCTGATTCTGAGACTCAGTTTTGGAGAGTCACTGTTTGCATATATAAACTACACTCTCCATCATCTATCAGTAATAAGAGCACACTTTTTGGCCTTCATTTGGCTTATTTCTTGGACCTAGAGTGGTTCAGACCTCAGGATGGAGACAGGAACATTGCTATTTATTAGGCACCCTCAAACCCCCAAATAAAACACTGCATTCTAGTGGGCCACAAGTAATTGATCAGTGTTCATGATGAAATTAAATCTATTTGCAATCCTTGGTCTAATGACTGTAACAACAACAACAGTAGCACCTAACAATTAGAAATATGCAGATCCTGGGCTAAATGCTTCACATAAACTAACTCATGGTCCTCGCTGTCATTCATAAAGCAGATACACCTTACCCACAGTGCCAGTGTTGCCCCAATTATAAGCGCATCATGAATTCTTTAATTTCAGAGAGATCAGAAACTTCCTCGTACCAAAATTTCCTTTTCTTGTATCAAATTTTCCATCGCTGTCAATCTTCCCTCCCAAATGAAGATATTTTATTTTCTGATATGTTTAACTCCCACCTCCCTGCCCTCTGCTATTTCTCAGACACCAACGGAAGGAATCATATTCTGCAGTCAGTGTACTTTTACTTTTTATAAAACTGAGAGATCTTTTTGAACGTTTTCCATCAGCAGCCTTGGGTTTTAATGCATTTTTTAAAACTAAATTTATATTCATTTATTCTTTTCATAAAAATCTGCCAAGTTCCTCTTTGTTTTACACTTCGTGACTTCTCATCTCCTTGTCCACGCACACTAACCTTTGCTTCGCAGTTTATATTTGCTTAACTGATTTCTGACACGGTGTAGCAGTTTGAAGGTATGCTTGATTTCTTTTTCCATGTTCCTCTGTAACATAAGCCAATTTTACTGCTCAAGAATCACGATAAATCTTCAGAATCACTGTTCAAAACACTATTCAAACAATTTAAATTCTTCTACTCAGAAGCATGTGATTTTAAGAATTTTAATATTTTTAGTGTATTATCTTCACGTGCAAATGCACCTAAACTAATTCGGAGATGAAAATCTATCCCCTTAATATTTGAAGAAAAACTATTTAGCAAACTCCCTCAGTAACCCACTCCACTGTTCGTTATGATCTCTAAAATTAGTCTATTATGCACATCACCTCTTGCTTTACCCTAGTAAAACAGAAAACACATCAATCTCGGTCCACACTCAATAAAAGGTTTCCTTCATTTCTCCAAGTTAAATAATACTTAGCCTTTTTAATTTTAAACCTTTCATTATTAGAATTTCTTCCCTACTATTTTTAGATTCGCCATGTTGCTCTTTAAATAAAGGGTCAGAAATGAATCCAGAACTGAAAAATCTAATGAAGACTGGCCTGGCAGCAAATGAAATTACAGCGGTCATAGGCTGCTCTGATTTTCTTCATTACTTCTGTTTCTCTGGCAGTCTATCACCATCTCACTAACAAATGATGGTACTTCTGATGGGACTGTTCTCTGCGCAAGGACTAGTGCCTGAAAAGGCTCCTAGACAGAAAAGAATTATCTCCACACTTGTGGGAAACCCCACAAGGCTGGGGCCGGGTGTCACTGCTGTCTTTTGCCCACCTGGCTAGTAGGCTACTCACCTTTACATGCGGGATTTTAAGTCAGATAGACCTGAGTTCAAATCCCAGCTGCTACTTATTAGTTAAGTGATCCAAGGCAAGTCACTTTACCTCCTTCAACTATATGATGAGTAGTGGTACTTAATTCACATGGTTGTTACAATGGTCAGATGGTAAGAAGCTGACCCTGTATTTAATGCATATTAGATATTCAATAAATGGCAGCTTCAAAACAAAGAAGTTTTCCCTTCCTTGAGCATGTGCTTGGCATCTCTTTAACTCTGGCAAATGTCCAGTCCAGGAAAGCAGTATTTGTCCAATGTATGCATGGGATGTAGCACTCTCCTGCCTTGCTACAACTGTACAGCATAGAGTACGAGACCAAAAACCATCCCACCACCCAGACGGGCAGTGGGAAATCTGGTCAGTTGTCCTTGAAAATCCTCCATCAACATGACATTCCAATTCCTGGCTCCTGTTTTGTTAGCCGAGTGGATCACTGCTTCTACTAGAAGACCCTGGAAAATTTAAAATGTTATGCCAGTCCAACCACCACATCCTCACTTCAACATCTTGGATGCCAGAAAAGAAGAAAAAGGAAATAGCTACAAAGGACAGTGGAATATCCAGCTGTAATTTTTTTTAAAGCCTGGGTGATTCTAATATATAGTCAAGGTCAAAAACACCTGGTTTAGTGTTCTTGAAGGGAGCATTTCTAGCTCTATAATCTTACTGTAAAAGCAGCTCATGCTGACTCAGAAAAAAACAAACTACCACGGAACTACAAATATCACCATCAAAGTTTTTTTGGTTTGGTTGTTTTTGATGCATTTCAACCCAACAGAGTTTAATGACTTTGCTTCCTTTAGAAAATATGCATCTATCTCCCAAATATGTATGACAAAAAAGCGGATGACTTCATCAACTGCTTAGTCTAAATAAGATACGTTCCCTGCCTTAGGCAGCCGATCTCAAAATCTTACTGAGACCAATGTGAAGACAGTAACCTAAAATGCTAATAAAGTCAGGCAGCAGAGGACTCTAATGGTACAAGAAAAACAACAGAATAGCTCAGACTATGATTGAAAAAAGCAGCTCCATTAGTGTCAGGCAGCTGATGAGCTTCATCGATGCTGGCTTTAGACAGCAGTCCGATAAAAAGCAGTGTTGACTCTCAATAACAGTAAGCAGACCTGAGCCCTGAATAGAGTGCAATTTTTCTATCAGATAAATAAGCAGCCAAGTAGCCAGGTTATTTGTGCAACATCACCTTTTTTGAACAAAAAGATCAACCTCTGCCACTGCAGAGTTGTTCCTGGTCGCCTTTCTAGTGCAGTCTGTGCAAGAAGCAGAGAATACAGGGTAGCCTTTAGGTTACCTTCAGATACAGTGAATGGGGATACTGCCCCTGGATAAAAGATATACCAGTGCCATATCAAACAGAACTGCCAGGCATTTTCTCTTACAGCAAAGTCCAAGGAACTGTCTCATAGTCATAGGTCAGGGCAGGATGCCTCGGGATAATTCAGTATTTTTTTTAACTTCAAGTATACATTTATTTTTTTTTCCAGTCTAGTATTATGAATTTTATTTAATTTTTTAATATGAAATTTATTGTTAAGTTGGTTTCCATACAACACCCAGTGCTCATCCCAACAGGTGCCTTCCTCAATGCCCATCACCCACTTTCCCCTCCCTCCCACCCCCCCATAAACCCCTCTCTTAAAAAGTGAGAATAGGGGCACCTGGGTGGCTCAGTCGGTTAAGTGTCCGACTTCGGCTCAGGTCATGATCTTGTGGTCCGTGAGTTCGAGCCCCGTGTTGGGCTCTGTGCTGACCGCTCAGAGCCTGGAACCTGTTTCAGATTCTGTGTCTCCCTCTCTCTCTGACCCTCCCCCGTTCATACTCTGTCTCTGTCTCAAAAATAAACTTAAAAAATAAATAAGTAAATAAATAAATAGTGAGAATAAACTGAGGGTTAATTCAGCATTTATAAGAGTATTCAGAAAGTAACTCTGGGGGTACCTGGGTGGCTCAGGTTAAGTGTCCAACTTCAACTCAGGTCATGATCTTGCAGTTCATGAGTTTGAGCCCCCCCCCCCCCCCCAACTCCCTGCCCCAGCCCCTGGTTGGGCTCTGTGCTGACAGCTCAGAGCCTGGAGCCTGCTTCAGATTCTGTGTCCCCCTTCTCTCTCTGCCCCTCCCCCACTTATGCACTGTCTCACTTTGTCTCTCAAAAATAAATAAATGTTAAAAAAAAATTTTACAAGAAAGAAAGTAACTCTGGATGTGCATATCTTTCATTGAGAAAAATGCCTTCACAGTATTTCTTCCCCCAGGTTCTTCAGGGGCCAAGCTTGTTGAGGAGGCTATCTATGCTTCAGGATTACCATGATCCCGTAATTTTTGCTGTCTACTCTAAGAATTTTGCAGCCCTTCCAAAGTAAGCCATCAACGTATTTCCCTAGATGTTCATGAGGAACTGAGTTTACCAAGAGACAGAGGGCAGAAAAACAGGTCATTCCAGTTGTGCTCAGTCATTACATAAACGTAACTCAATCTGAGAATGTATTCTTTTTGTTTCTAATAGAATGGGCACTTTAAGAATTTGATTATCTAATCACCAAAGTACCTCCAAGAGTCCTCCCAATGGACTCTGAACTTTGTGGGCAACAGACCCCAGCAGTGAAGTGGACTGCTGTGGAGGGCACAAAAGAGCAGAGGAATATATATGGGATTGGAGTAATGCACAGAAGGAGACCCCTTCCTGGTGTCTTGTACTCTATCACCCCTTGCTGGGGGCAGGTATACAGTGGGGAGAGATGGAGGTAGGAAGAGGTTAAGAATCCACAACATTTTATTTTACTCTATCAAGTCACTGATACTGCTTCTGCAGATGCTCAACAGTACCTCAAAAAGGCATTCTTTAAAATGCAAACAGCCCAAACTGTCCATCAACTGACGGACGAATGAACAAAATGTGGTATATTCACACAATGGAATATTACTCAGCCAACGAAAGAAATGAAGTATTGATACATACCACAACATGGATGACCCTTGAAAATACCATGCTGAACAGAAGAAGCCACGCACAAGAGGCCGCATGTTGCATGATTCCATTTATATGAAATGTCCACAGAGGCAGAAAGTAAATTGGGGGCTGCCAAGGGCTGGGGGCAGGAGCAACGGGCAGTGACTGCTAATGGGCACAGGGTTTCTTTTTAGAATGATGAAAACATTCTGGAATTGGAGGTAATGGTTGCACAGTCTGAATACACTAAAAACCACTGAATCACACACTTTAAAATGGTGAATTTAATGGGTTGTAAACTGCATCTCAAGGTTTAAACAAAAAATAAAAACACTGTTCAGTTCAGCATTTCTACTGCCCCTTAAGCCTCTCAGTGATCAACAGAGGGCCTGCCTCTCAACCACCCAGTGTGTTAGCCTTTAGTACTGCCGTTTTTATGACATCAGGAGAAAGTGGTCTTACGGGAAGAGTGAAGCGCTCATGCCATTTTTGTTTCATCATTATAAAGGGAAAAGGTCAAATCAGGATTTCTAGTGTAATCTTTAGCCGCTCAGGTGAAGGCAGTCCAAAATGCTCCTACTGTGGCAAAAGCAAGCTGTCTCATCATCCTGGGGCTTCTATTTTTTAAAGGTCAATTTTTGCTGAGTTACTTCTTTACCTACTAGATAATGAACTGCCAACATTACGATATCTATGGCATTTCAAATAGTTCTGAGTCTTTGATTAGTACATTTTGAAAATGGTAGACTATTAATTTTAATCAAGATCCATTCATCTTATAATACCAATGGTTGACCGTTTCCAATTATTTTGGAAAAATAATTACTTCTGATTTTAAAAAGTCTTTTGGTACCTTTTTGTTACATGGCTATCTAGGTCAACATGTGTGCAGTGCTGGGACTTTTTTGTTTGGTACACAAAACGGAACACTCATTCATAAGTCTAGAAGTAGAACGAATACTGATTCAGGTAAGTATCTGCCACCATTGGTCCTAGATTGTTATCTTAAACTCCCTTGGGAGTTACCAAATGGTCCACATCTGACTATATTGTGGAAAGACTGCTTGACAGGGAAAAAGTACTTAGGAATGCCATACCTCCACAATTTAGCAACATGAAGTACCATCTGCTCACAAACAATGTCCTAAGAAAAAACTCCCATTTCACAGATGTTGGTCATCACGATACCTTTGTCACACCACAGGCAGTACATCTGGGAACAATAGGTGTAAGAGCACCAGATAGAGGAATACTGGAGTACAGGCTTGAATGGCATCTCCAGCACTTGAGGGGGGGGTTGGTGCACGTGCGCGCACACTTGTGGGTTGGCAATTTTAAGGGGAAGAGGAGGCAACAAGGATGTCCTGTCACTGTGTGCTCTTTCACATTCTATGGAATGACACTTTAAAAGGAGTCAAAGAAAGCCATGGAAAGGATGACCTTTGAGTGGGCATAACCTGTAAACCTCAGGAAACAAATCTGGGATATAGGGCCTTGGGGTCTCTATCAGCTCAAGAGTCACATGATCAAAAAGGAAATTACTTACCAGAAGCAAAACTGATATATCAGAGTTGCCTTTCTTCCCCATGTATTACTGTTTGGGGACACTAAAATAGAGGAGGAACTACAGAAGCCTAGAAAATCCACAAACTACACACTACGATATAATCATACTGTATAGGCACATACCAAAGAAATAAAAAATAAATACACAAAAACACAGTCACCCCTAAGGTATCTCAAATATGGTAAGGAAGACTGAACTCCCTTATAAAAGAGACTCCTGGGGTACATTTGAATCGTATTTTTTCAAAACAATTAGTCAAGAACCCTTGATTCCCAAACCTGGGCCTGCATTTTCTAAGAAAAATGAAAATCAACACAATGTTCTACTATGTAATTTTAAAAACACATCATCTCCTTCCAATGCTTCTCTAAGGTAAGCATCTGCTTATCCGGCTAAGCAGGTCCTCCTACAACAAAACAGCTTTCAATCTATTATAACCTAATTACTCGAAAAACATGATACTTTATTTTTTATTTTTTTTAAATCTTGAGCTTTTTATTTTTTTTATTTTTATTTATTTTTAATTTTTTTTTAATGTTTATTTATTTCTGAGGCAGAGAGAGACAGAGCATGAGTGGGGGAGGGTCAGAGAGAGAGGGAGACACAGAATCAGAAGCAGGCTCCAGGCTCTGAGCTGTCAGCACAGAGCCTGACGCGGGGCTCGAACTCACGGACCCTGAGATCATGGCCTGAGCCGAAGTCGGACGCTCAACCGACTGAGCCACCCAGGCGCCCCGAAAAACATGATACTTTAAAAAACAAAAACAAAAAACTTCCTCTGCTAAAGGAGAAGCTGGATAAATTTAGTGGTCACTGAATCGTGAGATTTACGGGCTTCCTTTATTTCTGCCTCCCTGACAACCACATTTTTTTTTAACCTAACACGGCAGAGGATGATAATTAGTAGCTATTATAACTTGGCTATAATTAAAGGCCAAATACCTTAGTTGCTTCAAGAATTCAACATCAGAGTTGCCGTTAATAAGCTTGATGAACTCTTCATAAGAAGGAGCATAGGTGTAGGCTCTCTTGTGATGTTCATTCATCTGTTCTCTGCGCTCCAGCTGGGCAAGCAGCATCTGGTTGATGTAATCTGGATTACTAAGTAACTCCACTACCGGCTTCAAGACTGCGGGAAGGAGAAGAAAGCACCACTGAAAACGGTACTGTCCTTTGGAGGAATTGTTTTTCCTTTACAGAACTGAAACAACAGTCAGGAAACGTTTTTAAACTACCCGAGTGGGGAACATATGAACAACTCAGATATTCAAAAACACGTGTGCGTGTACAGACAGCCGCCCTTCCCCTTGGATATGCTACCAGCTAGGGCTACAAGCAAGTGGTTGTCTTAACAAAAGGGTTAACTTTAAAGGAAAAATGAAAGAAAGTCATTTGGAACCCAAGTTCCTAACAGAGATATCGAAATTAAGTACGCAGATCTTTTTTTCTTTTATTTCTTTTATAAGGCTCATTATGGGCTTCTGCCAAAAGAGAAAAGTGAACGTGCTCCCAGCTGGTGAAAGCAGACCTCTGGGAAGAGGCCGCTGAAAAGCCAATGATACTACCCCCCAATCCATCCTACCAACTCGCAGTTAAAAAGTTCCCTTTTCTCTGTGGTTGGTATCCACTAACAGCCACAGATCATAAATTAGATACTCCATCAATGCATATCAAAGGCAGTGCTATTTGAGATTTTGAGATAAGAGAAATTTCTCTTAGGTCGCATTTTCTTCCACTTTTCTTATTCTGGCCAAGCATCTCCCTCAATATACTTTCTGTAGTAACTCATTATATTGTGGTACCCTTCCTTTTTTTATTCATTGTAAGTTCACAAAATCATATATAGGCGTTATCAATGAATCTTCTATCTTAAAAGTGTTTTAAGTAAACGCACCCTGGAGTATAGATATTCTTTCATTGCTGTATGTATGACTGGCCTGGATAACTCAAAAGCTATCCCAAATGGATGTTTCCCTGTGAAGGGCATAAGGACGGATTATCCTGTATCAAAATAAACAACAGAATGGACTATGCATTTGGCAACATGTTACATAAAAAACTTGATTATCACGGATGGCCAAAAAATGCCCTCTTTGAGTGGCACTTAAACTTTGAAAATTTGAAAATATTTTAGTTTGCATATTGTCCCACAATATACAAGGTCTGCATAGGTGTATACAAAGGGTTATCACATTAGTATGTAGTTCATTTGTTTACATGATCATCCCATTAGTGATATGAATTATTTATAAAAGTACCTTTTGTTGTGAGAATTTCTGCAAGCATTATACGTAAGCTGAGAGACTGGACATCCTTTGAGGGGAGGAGACAAAACACCAGAACCCTAGAACACATCTGTAGGAACCTCACTTCATCATACGAGTTCCTCAGGGACACATGCAGCACAAAAGGCCTTGGTTGTTCTTCATGTCTAAAAAAAATTAACAAAGAGAGGGAAGAGGAAGGAAAGAAATCTCTGGAAACAATTTGATTATGTCTCATTGAATATCAAATATCTCAAATGGAGAATATATCTGTTTTAATAATGTGTCCACTCCTCAAAAATATCAATAGCCAATAATTTTCCCAATCACAATGCAAACGCATGGGCTGTTGGGATTTAAAACCTTAAGAAGCATCAACAATTATACACGACTCCCAAATCATAGCAACAATCTAGGAAAGTAGGAGTATTTCTTTAACTGGATTATTTTTAAGTCTCCTAGATGTCTTCTTAAATGTGATCTACAGCGTCATTAAAAAAAAACAAAAAGAAAACAACAAAAAGAAAAAAAAGAAAACTAAGAAAACATAAACCAGGGCCACTAGCCAGCGGGCAGCCTTCCTGACTAGGTAATCATGAGATAAAAGTTCTGTGCGTTTTGGGGCGCCTGGGTGGCTCAGTCGGTTGAGCATCCAGCTTTGGCTCAGGTCATGATCTCTTGGTTTGTGGGTTCGAGCCTCGCGTTGGGCTCTGTGCTGAAAGCTCAGAGCCTGGAGCCTGCTTCAGATTCTGTCTCATTCTCTCTCTACACCTCCCCCACTTGTGCTCTGTCTCTGTCTCTCAAAAATAAATTAAAAAAAAAAAAAAAAAAAAAAGTTCTGTGGGTTTTCCTGAGGAAAGGGTCCATGACTTGATGCTACATAATTGGTGGTCAATTGCCTTCTGTGAGGTTCCCAAGTATTTTCTTTAATTTTACTTGAGAGGGAGGCAGGGAGGGAGGGGTTGGAACAGAGTGAGAGAGGGAGAGAGAGGGAGAGAGAGGGAGAGAGAGGGAGAGAGAGGGAGGGAGGGAGGGAGGGAGGGAGGGAGAGAGAGAGAGAGAGAGAGAGAGATTAAGAATCTTAAGCAGGCTCCACACTCAGCACAGAGCCCGACACAGGGCTTGATCCCACAACCCTGGGATCATGACCTGAGCCACAATCAAGAGTCGGACACTCAACTGACTGAGCCACCCAGGCACTCATCCCAAGTATTTTCTAAACAGTCTTGCCACCGTGGTCAAAGGCTTCCCTATGGGTACTGACCTATCTTACCCTAGCACCGTTAATTTGGAGGATCTGAGTGAAGAGGAGTAGAAAGTAGAACTTTCTATGCCTCCTTTTCCCATAGTATCTTGATAGCAGTAGTGACCAAGAAAGACTGGGAAGCTAATTTTCTAATATCTAATACCAGATAAGACATAAAATTTAGGGACTTCTTATAGTAACTAGTGGTCAATCCTGGGGGTGGGGTGGGGGACACTACAGAGGGGGAACAATCATACTGGGCACTGGGTACTAGATAGGAAATGAAACACATGCATATTGGCACCTTTACCACTAGACCTCCTGGGAGTTCACTGCGCTTTCTTTTTCCACTAGAGAATGGAGACTAGTTTCCAAAGTACTCTAAAAAAGAAAGATTTCCTCTTTGTCTTCTACAACAAGAGGTTCAATACAAATATGCAAAGCCAACAAAATAAACAGATTTTAAGAATAAGCCTTTGCATATGTACTGATAGATGTTTACTTTTTAAAAAAGGCATCTTCAAGGGTGCCTGGCTGGCTCAGTTGGTAGAACATGGGAGTCTTGATTTTGGGGTCATGAGTTTGAGCCATTGGCGGTAGAGTTTACCTTAAAAAATAAAAATAATATAATTAAAATGGCATCCTCAATTATTTTAAACTCTATGCTGCCAGCTAATGTTATTTTAATATAGTAAGATCTAGATGCTAGTTTTGTCATGTCAAGCACATTTAAGGGTAAAACTTTACTTTAAAATATGTATTTGGTTAATGATTATTGGGAAAAGCTGGCCCCCCCCCAAAAAAAACTAACAAGAGAGGCTTCTTACTATAATACCAAAATCCCTCTCAAAGTGTATACAATTCCCTCTCTGTTCCAATGGAAGGTAGATCATAAAAAAGAGCCTGGTCCTCAGACTTCTACAAATTCATCTCCCTCCTAAAACTGAGTTACGGAAAACTTTCTGAGTGAGCCAAAGGCCAGACAGCTAGTCAAACAAGCTCGATCTATGGAAAAAGGAGAGGCAAATGCT
>NC_064811.1:185056103-185093671 GCF_023721935.1 Panthera uncia
AGCTAGTCAAACAAGCTCGATCTATGGAAAAAGGAGAGGCAAATGCTTCCCTGGAATCCCTCTGTTCACTCCAAGCAGGATATTCCCACCATGCCCTCTAGTCAGTGGACATCAGGTACTGTTTGAGAATCCAAGAAAAAGTCTCGAAGCACCTGGCTACTTCTGGGTCAGGAGGTGACCATGAGCCTTCTTCATCCAGGCAGCATCCTCCTGTGCCGGTGCGGATCAATCATTTGTTTACTGCAATTCCTACTACTTACATGTGGGTTCTCATTCCTTGAGCGAGCAAACATTAGCTTTTTATAAGTTTCCTATGTACATTACTAAATCTTCCCACCTACACCAAGAAGCAGATACCATCATCACCATTTCATAGATGAGAATACTGAGGATCTGAGTGGTTACGTGAATAGTCTAAAGCCAGAGGTAATAAATAGTAGAAATAACTCCCTTATTCTGCCTGACTCTCAAGTCCAGACTCTTTATACTGCTCTATAATCAATGACTGCAAAGATGAAAGGGCGGGGGGGGGGGGGGGGAGATAAAGACAGAATACATTAATAAAAATTATTTTCCCCCTTAGCATGCCTGTGCTTGACTAGTAAACAAAACACAAAGACATTGTAAGAAGAATATGAAATTAAAGATGCTATTGATTAAACAGCATACGAAAAATCAGTTTTAGATTTTTCTGAAACATGCTGGAACCAGACAGATGGGACAAAGGAAGAAGCAGCAGAGGCAAGAATTAAATGTGATCTGGGTTTACAAAGCAACAGAATGTCGGCCTGGAAATAAATATGAGCTGACTGGAAAGCTGCCTCCACACAATTCCCTAACAGTCAACCAGTGTATTGTGTTGTTTTTATTAATGCAATTTATTATTCCCTTGTCTGACAGTGGCCAATTCAATTGGGTGCTTCCCAGGCTGCCAAAATCATTTTACAGCCAACAGATATCTGCACACCAATAGAGATTTCTAGGACGAGGGCACTGTTTACCTGGAGCAGGCAAGTGTAGACACAGCCATCAAACCTGGACACAATGTCTGCAAGTCTCACTGAGTGATTTGTAGAAGATAATGCACAGATAGGAGTTCTCTGTGGTTCACTTCCAGGGCACAATCATCTACATGAAAAACACCCGTAACCTACTGGCACTTTTTCAAATATCTATAATACTAGGATAGAGTGGATTTTTTTTTTTTTCTTTAATAAAAATCATCAACTAGAGCTTCTGGGCACAGCCCAGATCTCAGCAAAATAAATCTGGTATAAGAAAACTAGAAGCCCAGGGAGAAGGCGTTTCTAAAATGGAATCAATTCTCTGTTTCTATTATTGCAATGCTTTACCCATAATATCTTAGTCACAAAATATATTAGTCACAAAATAGATTGGGTAGAATACATATATATATATGTGTGTATATATATATATGTGTATATATATATGTGTATATATATGTGTGTATATATATACACATATATATATATAAACATAATATATTAGTCACAAAAGCAGTAATTTCAGAAGCTGGCAAACATCTCCATGAAAAATATGTGTTCATGTTCAAATTAGATAATCACAAAAATACTAAATTTCTCCAACCACTTGCTCTTCTCCCAAACTTAAATCTATCAGTCTTCCAACTGGAATAAACCATGGATTTAAAGTACTGTCTTCTACTGGACCATAATGTAAATACTTTAAAATGAGCTTCTGCGGAGTTCAAACAAGTCTTGGACAGTATCTGCCAGGCAGAACAAAGAAGCACTTTATACAACAGATACCACAGCAAACCAGCAGAAGCTCTAAGGGGTTGCTAAACACTCAAAAGGAGAGGCTGAAGCTTTTGAGACGCCAGGGATATAAGCCAAGAGTCCTCATTCTCTCATTTTCCCTATTTGTTCCCATACGCCCTTACTGGAAGCTGCTTTCTCTAGCAACAGCAGTTTGCCAAGGGTGGTCTGGGGACCCCTATGTGCAGTACAAAATGTCACTTGTCTTTTTCACTCCTGTTCTCAGAGGCATCGGGGAGCTTCTAGAGGCTACCTGATGCGGGCCGACATCACTCTACTGGCTAATGGGAAGTGTATTGTGTATTCATGCACTTTAAAAATTTCTTACTTTTAATATCTGATACGGTAAATATTGGTAGTCTAACAAGAGGGGAGGTGGTATTAGGTTTAACAAGTGGCTCCCCAAGGGGGAAAACACTCTGATTTGTAGTACTGGCCCATTGCACTGTGTAAATACTCCCACCATGGCCAATTACAAGCTAACAAGGTGATGCCATTGATCTCAAAGTAGGGAAGAGACGTGCACAGTCAGCTCTTGCAAACGCAGTACAACCTGGCTCCAGTTCCCCATGAGATAGGGCCCACATAAAGTGCTTTTAAAGGTTTTCAGTAACTTTTAAGAGTATAGAGGGGACCTGAGACCAAAAAAATCTGAGAACCACTGCTCTACAGTAATTTTTTCAAACCTAGGTTGTGAGCCACAAGGAATAAAATAAAATTTAGTTCGTCCCCAACACCATTAAAAAAAAAAAAAGAAAGTTAACAAAAAGGTATCAGTTATCACAGGTAACAAAGGTACTGTTTTATGAAATTAGGTCACATTAGAAAATGTATTTCCTACTATGGGTCACAGGTTTTTAAAAACTGCAACACACTGAGGGCAGCAAGCTGGAAAGTAATAGGCATGAGATGGCTCTGTAAATGTTGATCTCATAAACCTGTGCCAGGTAGACTCTGGGAGAGAAAATGATTCCTAGAAAGAGGCAATATAGCCGGGAACAGAGAGCTGCTGCTGGACAATGACATTTACCAGCTGGGCCCCAATGAGCAACAGCACAGGGCAAAAGAGGGCTGCTCGCTGGTAAATTCACACAGCAGGGCTTCTTAGGAGAGAACAGCAGTTACCACCTGCCCAATAAGGATGCCAGTGCTTATTCATCCTCCTGTGTGTCTGTCAGATACCCTCCCTCTTCCCTGAAAGTAGAGATAGAATAGTATCAGTGAGAACAGGCCGCATTAACTGTAAGGAGCGCCTCTCCTACTGACTCCATATCCAAACAGGCAGAAGGCCACTCCTTTAAATAAGACGACCTTTACGTGCAAGTTAGAAATGCCATAATTCAGCATTTTTGCACTCACTCAATAATGGGACATTCAGGGGCACCTGGGAATGGTGTTGGGAAAACTGGACAGTGACATGCAGAAGAATGAACCTGGACCACTTTCTTACACATACACAAAAATAAACTCAAAATAGGTGAAAGACCTAAATGTAACACAGGAAGCCATCAAAATCCTAGAGGAGAAAGCAGGCAATAACTTCTTTGACCTTGGCCACAGCAACTTCTTACTCAGCATGTCTCCAGAGGCAAGGGAAACAAAAGCAAAAATGAACTATTGGGACCTCATCAAGATAAAAAGCTTCTACACAGTGAAGGAAACAACCATTAAAACTAAAAGGTAACCGACAGAATGGGAGAAGATATTTGCAAAGGACATATCGATAAAGGGTTAGTATCCAAAATCTATAAAGAACTTACCAAACCGAACACCCAAAAAAACAATCCAGTGAAGAAATGAGCAAAAAACATGAACAAACACTTTTCCAAAGAAGACATCCAGATGGCCAACAGACACATGAAAACATGCTCAACATCACTCATCATCAGGGAAATACAAATCAAAACCACAATGAGATACCACCTCATGTCGGTCAGAATGGCTAAAATTAACCACTCAGGAAACAATAGATATTGGCAAGGATGGGGAGAAAGAGGAACCCTTTTGCATTGCTGGTAGGAATGCAAACTGGTGCAGCCACTCTAGAAAACAGTGTGGAGGTTCCTCAAAACATTAAAAATAGAACTACCCTACAACCCAGCAATTGCACTACTAGGTATTTATCCAAAGGATACAAGAGTGCTGTTTCAAAGGGGCACATGCACTCCAATGTTCATAGCAGCACTATTGACCATAGCTAATGTATGGAAAGAACGCAAATGTCCATCAACTGATGAATGGATAATGAAGATGTGGTATATATATAAAACGGAATATTAGCAATCAAAAAGAGTGAAATCTTGCCATTTGCAACTACATGAATAGAACTAGAGGGTATTATGCTAAGCAAAATTAGAGAAAGACAAATATCATAGGACTTCACTCACAGGTGGAATTTAAGATACAAAACAGATGAACATAAGGAAAGGGAAGCAAAAATAATATAAAAACAGGGAGGGGGACAAACCATAGGAGATTCCTAAAGAGGGCTGGGCAAGGGGCATTAAGGAGGACACTCGCTGGGATGAGCACTGGGTGTTTATTTAGGGGATCACTCACTGGATTCTGCTCCTGAAATTATTGCACCATATGCTAAGTAACTTGGATGTAAATTTAAAAAAAAAAAGAAAATGTAAAAAAAAAAAAAAAAAAAAAAAAAAAAAAAAAAAAAAAAAGGAATTAAACTAAAATAAGGAAGTTGGTATTTCAGAATAAAAGTAGTAGTAATAATAAATAGTCAATAAATAATAGTCAATTTTCAGGACACTATGATGAGACAGAGCTCTTAACACAGGACTCACAAAAAGAAACATGAATTCTAAACTTATCCAAAAAATTGTAAATTCACAGACACTTTTCACAGTATAGGTACTCCTAATACTAAAAAAAAAAAACCTCTCTATCAGCACACTATAATTATTACCCCTCAACATATGTACATTTCAAGCCAAGTGCCAACAAGAAGGCAGAAAATTCTAGAGTTTTATCTTGACTTTGACCCCTTTCTACAAAAGAAAAATATTTTAATGTGGAAAAAAAGTGGGGGAGGTTGTTCATATTCAAACAGTTACCTGGCATTTGCAGCTTTCAGGTCACAGAAATGAGCGAGTAAAGTTCTTACAACATCATTGCAGACGACTTTAACCACATCCACGTGGCTCAGTCTGTGGCGCAGTTGCCTGGCAATTTCCCAAAAGTCTTCCAAGAGCAGATGGTAAAGCTGCCCCTCGTCTCTGCTGAGATTTCCATACCAGGACAGAATGTAATCTCTGTAACTGTAGTCAAACACTACCAGGAATAAACAGAGCAAGGAGTAAAACTTTAATGAAATACCAAGACAGCATTTCTACTGGAAGCTACTCTTTAACATTCACTGTTTAAAATATAAAGAGAGTAGATAACAAAACAAGAGAAGGCATAATCTTTCCTAAAATATTTCAAAATAAAAGAGATTCTCATCGAACTAAAATTCTAGGATTGTGGTGACCATCTGTCCTCAAAATTCATAGATGGCCCAATTTTTAAATATTCTACCTTGGAGCCAAACTATCTAAACTTGTCAAAACAACAGAGCATCTTACACAGTGGCAACACACTTATGGAGCATGCCAGTCATCAGTTTATTGCCTCTCTGCTCCAAATGCACCCTTTTTTGCCCTGCTTTAGGATACTGGAGATGGACCTCGTAAACATTTCTTCTTTGCCAACCCAGATCATGTCAAGATTTACCGGGAGAGGATGCTGGAGTGACTGTGGAGGAGGAAGGGGCTTCCTCTCCTGGTTCCCGTGTATTCCTCTCCGATTGCCCCTGCAGCGTGCTGCACGCAGCAGCATGTGGGACACCAGATGGCACTCACCCCACCCCACCCCCAGCAGATTCCAATGGCACTCAGAGGGCAGCTGCCCAGAGAATTGTGCTAGCACCCTGGGGGTGGCTTCCTGTCACCTGTGGTGTCTCCCCAAACCGCTCCACCACAGCCACAGCTGTGCCCTCTCCCGTCAAGCCCGGATCTCAGCTCCAGGGTGAAGGAAGAACCCTCTTCCAATGTGTCCCTCCTTAACGTGCTCTGCTTGGCCCTAGGGGTAGTGATTGCTCCCATTATCTGCTCTTCTTGTATTCTTTGGAGTTCTCTTTATCTCTCAGTAGCTAAGTCCCTTTATAAGTTAATAAAACTTTATATTAAACTTTCTTGTTCATGTACTATGTGGTTTCTGTCTCTTAGTGAGACCCCAACTAACGCAGGAAGAATCCCCTAAGTCAAGTATCACGCCAGGCTCAGCATCTGTAGCTGACCACTTTCTTTGGAAGATTTCTAGTCTCTCTTTTCTTAATTCTGTACCAATTTTATGCCTTAGGAATAAAAAACCTGAGCTCTAGACCAGTGCTATCCAACAGAAAAAGAAGAGTCACATAATGTAATTTTAAGTGCCTAGTAGCCACATTAAAAAGGGAAAAAGAGGAGTGCCTGGCTGTTTCAGTACGTTAAGTGTCTGACTACGGCTCAGGTCATGATCTCTCGGTTTGTGAGTTCGGGCCTCACGTTAGGCTCTGTGCTGACAGCTCACAGCCTGGAACCTTCTTTGGATTCTGTGTCTCTCCCTGTCTCTGTCCCTCCCATGGTCATGCTCTGTCTCTGTCTCTCAGTAATAAACATTTTTTTAAAAATTAGTAAAAAAAAAAAAAAAAAAAAGGGAAAAAGAAACAGTTAAATTTCAATAATATATTTCATCTAATATATCTAAAATATTAGGATTTCAATACATATTCAATACTATATATTGATGAAATTCTTTTCCATACTAAGTCTTCACAATCTGGTATATATTTTATACTTCTAGCACATCTTAATTTGGACTAGCCACATACTCCATTACCACTTCTGTACAGAAGTCACTGTACTGCTCAGGGCAGCTCAAGTCCATAGAGAAGGAAGATAAAGACTGAAAAATAAAAATGGTACTGGGCTTAAGTGGCAATTCCCCCAAGAGAAAAACACATACTCATGTTCCAGCTCAAGGACACCTGTACTATATTTTAAGCACTGCTTATTTCTCAAGGTTTTTTTTCTTTCCTTCTTCAAATACCACTTGATTTGGCTTAATTTTGATATGACCTTACGTCATCTCAGATAATAGTTCATCCTCTTGCTTTGCTTTGTCCCCAGGAATCCTATGGAGCAAAATGTAACTTGGGATCCTGATTTACTTCACAGCTGGCCTACAAAAGGCTAACCTATAATTCTCAAATACCTGTGCATTCCAGGATTTGTTGCTCATTTTACTCATCTTGGCCACTACACACCAATTTTAAATGCGCTTAGTGGGGGAAGGTGGGGGTCATATTTCCTAGAAAACTGAGTCACAAATGGAACCCCCAGCTCAGGATCAGTATTCATCCTGTGTGAGGATTCCAAATATAGGCAACAGCCCGCAAGTCAAAGAAAACACCATTCTTGTTTTAATATTCTGTGACAGCTTTTTTCTCAGAATATCAACTGTGAAAGTGTATCCAATGCTTTTCCACATTTCCAGAATGTCTGCATTATAGATTTATAATAATTTACAAAATAGCATCTTAAATCTCATAGGTCAAAAACATGTATAGAGCACCAAGAATTTTGTTCACAGACGCATAGGTACAAAGGTTTAGCTAAATTCTCCTAGTGATTCCACTGGCCTTAGTGATAAGATACTTAAGATAGCTAAGCCTTACAGCTGAGAACCATTACTTGCCAAAGACTAATGGGGGAGGCATGGGGGGGGGGGGGGAAGACACTACCTCAATCGTTCATTTTTCATTAAATAAGTATTTAATTCTAGTATTATAAACTCCCAGTATGGAAGGTAGAATAGATACATATCCACTGGACACAAAAGATAAGGCAAAATAAACGCAAATCCAACAAATTAATCATCTCCTAAACATTTTGGCTATTTTCTGCTCACTTTCAGATATTAATTTCAACTAACGGCTGTTATGTGTTCTAGGGTGCCTGGGTGGCTCAGTCGGTTAAGCGTCCGACTCTTGATTTTGGCTCATGTCATGATCTCACGATTCAAGAGTTTGAGGCCCACATCAGGCTCTGCACTAACAGTGTGGAGCCTGCTTGGGATTCTCAGTCTCCCTCTCTGTCTGACCCTCCCCACGCTCGCTCTCTCTCTCTCAAAAATAAACAAACTTTTTTTAAAAAATGGGGGGCGCCTGGGTGGCGCAGTCGGTTAAGCGTCCGACTTCAGCCAGGTCACGATCTCGCGGTCCGTGAGTTCGAGCCCCGCGTCGGGCTCTGGACTGATGGCTCGGAGCCTGGAGCCTGTTTCCGATTCTGTGTCTCCCTCTCTCTCTGCCCCTCCCCCGTTCATGCTCTGTCTCTCTCTGTCCCAAAAATAAATAAAAAACGTTGAAAAAAAAAAATTTTAAAAAAAATGGTTATGTTTTCTAGATTTTAAAAAAAGTAGTCACATCTCATTCCTAAATGGATTATTCCATTTAGGAGAAAACAGGAAAAGTTTCTGACCCAGATATTTAAGAAATTACAGCAAAAACAGGAATAGGTTAATCCTATAATCTTATTTATTGGCAACAAATAGATCATTGTTCCTACACACTAACTGAGCTAATCCTCTCAGGAAACTGAGACTCCAAGAAGTGAAATAACTTGCTCAAAGTCAAATAGGTGGCAAGTCAAACACTCTACTCAGCACACAATGGTTCCACATTAAGGTGAACTAAACAAGTCACAGGAGTGAAAGACATGAGAAATCTGAAACAGCTTCCTTGCCCAGTGGACATCCAGCTTGTTTAAAACATTATTTATATGAAAAAATACACAAATGCCTACACGTTTAAAAATTGCCCTAGAAGGCATTATTAGGACCAAACAGACTTGGAAGTCACAAGAAGTTGTTTCTTCTGTTCAACATAAGAAGGAACTGAATAAAAAACATTAAAGCTATTCAAGATTCACATTAGATGGTGAATATTCCATCAGAGGGAACTTTAAACAAGCCAGATAGCCAATGGACAAGGATGACACAAAAAAATTACTTCCTGAGATGGTGGGCTGAATTATGTAACCACCACAGGCCCTTGTCTACAAGTCCTTTAGATCCTTCTCCTGGACATCTCAATGCCAAGCTATCAGAACATGGTAAGAGCCACCTTGACAACAAAACGCTGCTAAATTTGTTCATTTGCAACTCTTTCTCCCTTACTCTTTCATTAAACAAAGTTTTCAGGCCATAGAGTTTCTAACTAGTAGCAAATAAATCTACAACCAAAAACATTTGGGAAATAGAAGCACTTTTCCTTTCGTTAAAATTTGCTTTCAAATTATAGAAGGAAATTAAAAGCAATTTTAAGAGACTTGAGATCTTTAAAACAAGATCTTAGTATACTAAAGGATTTATGTGAATGGCATATTCATCTACATAATGTCCCATTACGTTTGTTAACCACATTGTACATGCTAACTAATACAGCTCTAAAATACTCTTCCAATAATACATTTTGGTTACAAATTGATAAAAATGAGTATTGGCAAAAATCTGAACTCAGTAACAGAACACATACCTGTCCCACTAACAAATCTCTATCAATCTCTATCAGTACCTCTTTAAGCTAAGTATTATAAAAATATAACAAATATAAAAAGTATGAAACAAGGGCACTTGGCTGGCTCAGTCAGTAAAGCCTATGTCTCTTGATCTCAGGGTCATAAGTTTGAGCCCCAAGTTGGGCAAAAAAAAGAAAAAGTATGAAACAAAGCCATGATTCTAAGTATCTATTACATAGCTACACTCATTTACACAAGTCCATATATGAACAAATTATTTTCAAATATGCTCTATGGGTCAATTTGAAGAGATACAGAAATTCATGATAAAATTATTTTATGGTCTATATTAACAAATAAGCATAGGGGCGCCTGGGTAGCTCAGTTGAGTATCTGAGTCTTGATTTCGACTCAGGTCATGTATGATCCCAGGGTCATGGGATCAAGTTCCAGATTGAGCTCCACGCTGAGTGTAGACCTTGTTTAAGATTCTCTCTCTCCCTTTTCCTCTGCTTACACACTCACTCTCTCAAAAAATAAATTTTTTTAAAAGAAATAAGTTCAAATAATATAACAAACCACAATGAGAAAGAACAACTTATCCTCACTGCCAAGCAAAGAGTCTTTCTTCTAAACACATAACACTAGCCAACAAAAATTTAAGTGCTATTATCAAATCTATGTTCTAGACTGCTCTCAAAGAAATAAGCAGGTAAAAAGGAATCACTGAAGATTACATAAAATGGAATAACATGATTGGAACTTTAGTTACATTAATATAAAAGGAGGATTTAGGGCAACAAAGTAGGATAAATCTAGAAGCAAGTGTGACGTGGGGTTCGAACCCACATGAGAATATGACCTGAGCTGAAATCAAGAGTCGAGCATTTAACTGACTGAGCCACCCAGGCGCCCCTAGTTTACTGTTGTTTTTGACGACTGACAAATGCATCCATTTTACTCTCATGACCAACTTTATAGCAGCCTTTAGCTCTTCTTTTGGTAGATAATATAATATTCAACTTCACTGAAAATCATTTTGCTTAAAACAAAGGAGAGGAAATTGTAAACATTAAGAATATAGTGAAGAGGCACCTGGGTGGCTCAGTCGGTTAAGCGTCCAACTTTGGCTCAGGTCATGATCTTGCAGTTTCTGAGTTTGAGCCCCGCGTCAGGCTGTGCTGACAGCTCAGAACCTGAAGCCCGCTTCAGATTCTGTTCTTCTCCTCTCTCTGCCCCTCCCATGCTCAGGCTCTCTGTCTCTCAATAATAAACGTTTGGGGAGCCTGGGTGGCTCAGTCGGTTAAGTGTCCGACTTCAGCTCAGGTCATGATCCTGAGGTTTCTGAGTTCAGGACCCGCATTGGGCTCTGTGCTGACAGCTCAGAGCCTGGAGCCTGTTTCGGATTCTGTGTCTCCCTCTCTCTCTGCCCCTCCCCTGTTCACGCTGTGTCTGTCTCTGAAAAATGAATAAACCTTAAAAATAATAATAATAAATAAATGCTAAAAAAAAAAAAAAAAAGAAAAAAAATTCTTGTACCAAAGTGTAATTAACTAAACCTCTTACCCAAAGGCTTTGGATAATATTGTTCTTTTGAAATAAATCATTGTTCAGAAAGTAGCCTGAGGATAATGTGGTTTTTGGGTTTTTTGGTTTCATTCTGTTTTGGTTTTTGTCAACTAGGCCTCAGCCCTGGTCTTTTCTGTTCCATAAGTATTCTGAAACAAATTGGTCCATGGTAGATAAATATGCCACGTTTAAGGACAGAGAAACTTTACAGTCTTAAAAAATTAAAGAGACACCCATGTTCACAGCAGCATATTCACTACAACAAAAAGCGGAAGCAACCCAGATGTCCACTGATGAATAGATAAAGAAAATGTGGTTACAGGAGGTGCCCGGCTGGCTCAGTCGGGACAGCAGGTGACTCCTGATCATGGGGTCATAAGTTCACATTGGGTGGACAGTTTACTGAAAAAGATGAAATCTTAAAAAAAAAAAACTATCTGGTTATAGACATAAAACGGAGTATTCGTCAACGTTAAAACAGGAAATTCTGACACATGCTACAACATGGACTGATCTTGAGAACATTATGTAAATATAGTAAATATGTAAAATAAAAATTTACTTAAAAAGAAGTAAATATGCTAAACACAAAAGGACAGATACTATTTGATTTCACTTATATGTGGTACCTAAAGTCAAATTCATGGACAAAGAAAGTAGAGTGCTGATTACCACGATCTGAGGGAATGGGGGAGTGGAAATTATTGAATAGGTATAGAGTTTCAGTCTTGCAAGATGAAAAGAGTTCGAAAAACTTTACACAGAAATGAAAATGTACTTAACACTACTGACCTATACACTTTAAAATGGTTAAGTTGGTAAATTTTACATTATGAATTTTACCACAATTAAAAGAAAAAAAGAGAGTTCCAATTCCAGTCGTGGAAGAAGCTTATATCAGACTAACCTTCCTATAGAAAACAACTGTGAACTCTAGAGAAAAAATATTAAAGAACTATTTAAAGGCACCAGAAAGCAAAGTCAGAGAAACTGAAGGGAAAAATCTACCAATAGAAGGGACTAGCGCTGGTATAAGTCATGTTTATGTAACTTTCCCCTGAAGCACTCAACAGTCCTAGAGACACAAAGCAGTTCAAACTTATTTTTTTTTTTAATGTTTATTTATTTTTGAGAGAGAAAGAGAGACAGCATGTGAGCAAGGGAGGGGCAGAGACAGGGAGACACAGAATCCAAAGCAGGCTCCAGGCTCCGAGCTGTCACCACAGAGCCCGACACAGGGCTCGAACTCACAAACTGTGAGATCATGACCTGAACTAAAGTCGGACACTTAACTGATTGAGCCACCCAATTGCCCCAAGGCAGTTCAAACTTAGAATGAACATCTGTTTTTTACTTTAATCTAAGATATCAGAAACAGAGTTAGGAACTGCCAAAGCAGCTGAAAATAAATGCAGGAAGCACAAACAAGGATGGAGCCACAAATTCTGGATTACAAACTCTCAAACCCATTGTTGATTATGTCCTACACATGTATGGAAGTATGACTGCAAAGAGACCAGTTCAAAGCAAGAGCTAGATGGCTGAAGTAGCTGAGCACATACTTGAACTGTTGTCCACCGCAGAGCTGGAATCCTGCCCTGCTAGAGATGTGACCATGGACTTGCCACTGAAACTGTGTAGGGAACATGAACTAGAAGGGTTAAGCCTAGGTCCCAGGACTGAGAAATTCACCATAGACTAAGGACAAAACCCAAAGAAACCTACCCTAAAAATATGTGTAAAACCAAGTATCCCCAAGGTGAACAGTTAAAAAATTAAGCTGCATACTAGAACAAAAACTGACACTCTTCAGAGGACAATAACAGAAACTAGAATGTCTAGAAAGCAGCATCCACACTGTTCAAGACACAATCAAAAAGAAGACCTGAGAAGAAACATACAAACAAAAGTAACACACACTTAAGAGCAAAAATCAATCAATAGAAACCAACTCCAAGATGGCCTAGATTTTGGACTTCACACAAGGATACTTTAAAGCAGCTATATAAATATGCTCAAGGAATTACAGATAAAGATGGTCATAATAAGTGACAGATGGGGAAATCTCAGTAGAGAACCAAAAACTACACAAAAGAACCAAATAGAAATTCTAGACATGAGAAGTACAATATTTAAATAAAACATTTCACCGAATACCCTTAACGACAGACTAAAAATGTAAGAAAAACAGTCAATGAACTTGAAGACAGATGAACAAAAATTATCCTACCTAGAGGACAGAAAGAAAAAAGGATTGGTAAATTAGATGTCATCAAAATTAAAAACTTCTGCTCAAAGGCAACATTTAAAAAATAAAAGGCAATTTACAAACTGGGAGAAAATATTCACTATATCTATATTTAACAAGAAATGTGAAACCAGAATAGATCTTTAAAAATCCTAACAAATAAATTATTGTAAGTTAAACAAATTTATTTATTTTTTTTAAATTTTTTTTTTCAACATTTTTTATTTATTTTTGGGACAGAGAGAGACAGAGCATGAACGGGGGAGGGGCAGAGAGAGAGGGAGACACAGAATCGGAAACAGGCTCCAGGCTCCGAGCCATCAGCCCAGAGCCTGACGCGGGGCTCGAACTCACGGACCGCGAGATCGTGACCTGGCTGAAGTCGGACGCTTAACCGACTGCGCCACCCAGGCGCCCCTAAACAAATTTATTTAAAAAAAGACATGAACAGACATATCACAAGTAAAGATATGGAAATGACCAAAAATCACATGAAAGGATGCTCAACATCATTAGTCGCCACAGACATGCAACGTAAGGTCACAATAAGATTCTGTTTTACATTAATCAGAATAGTTAAAATAAAATGACAACAGTAAATGTTGGTGACAATGTAAAAAACAACCAGAACAATCATATATAGTGAGAGTCGAAATAAAGACATAACCACTTTAGAATATTATTTGGCAATTTCCCACAAAGTTAAACACACAACTACCCTTGGCCCAGCAATTCTACTCCTAGGAATTTGTCCAAGGCAAATGAAAAACATATGTCCACAAAAATACTTGATTTTAGCAACTTTATTCAATATGTTTCAAAAAATTAGAAACAACCCAAATGTCCAAAAAGAGAAAGGATAAATATATTGTGACACAGTCATATTAGTGTAATGGAATACTACACTCAGTAATAACAAAGAATGAACTGATATAAAAAAAAAAAGGGTAAATCTTAAAAATATGCTAAGAAATGGGGAGCCTGGGTGGCTCAGTTGGTTAAGCAGCCAACTTCGGCTCAGGTTATGATTTCACGGTTCGTGAGTTTGAGCCCCATGTCAGGCTCTCTGCTGACAGCTCAGAGTCTGGAGCCTGCTTCAGATTCTGTATCTCCCTCTCTCTCTGCCCCTCCCCCATTTACACTCTGTTTCTCTTTCTCTCCAAAATGAATAAATGTTGAGGGGAAAAAAACAAAAACAAAAACATGCTAAGAAAAGAAGCCAGGCATAAGAGACTACACCCTGTATGATTCCATACAAACTTCTTGAAGTTTAAGAATAGGCAAAACTAATCTACCATGATAGAAATTAGAACAGGGAAGTAGGTTTCATTAGAGAGGGACAAGAGGTAAACTTTCTATAATGATAGAAATGTTTAGGGCTCCTAGGTGGTTCAGGTGGTTTAGCATCCAACTCCTGATTTCGGCTCAGGTCGTGATCTCACATTTTGTGAGCCCGAGCCCCATGTCAGTCCTCTGCACTGGCAGCATGAAGCCTACTTGGGAATCTCTGTCTCCCTCTCTGTCTCTGCCCCTCCTTTGCTCGCATGAACACTCTCATGCTCTCTCAAAAATAAATAAACATTAAAAAAAATTTTTTTTAGTTTGCAAATGGTGCTGGTTACATGGTTATTCGAATTTATGAAAATTACTGTATTATATGTACACTTAAGATTTGTGCATTTCAAAGTATGTAAATTTTACTTCAATAAAAGCAGTTAAGAATTATTTTTAAACCATGATATTGAGATTATGAATATTAAAAATTATTGAATTTTAAATTTGGCTTTTATTAAAGTCATCATACTTGACTAATAGAAACATTTTACTTCTGCACAGCAAAGGAAACAATCAGCAACACTAAAAGGCAACCAATGGAATGGGAGAAGATATTTGCAAACGACATATCAGATAAAGGGTTAGTATCCAAAATCTATAAAGAACTTACAAAACTCAACACCCAGAAAACAAATAATCCAGTGAAGAAATGGGCAAAAGACATGAATAGACACTTCTCCAAAGAAGACATCCGGATGGCCAACCGACACACAAAAAAATGCTCCACATCACTCATCATCAGGGAAATACAAATCAAAACCACAATGAGATGCCACCCCACACCTGTCAGAATGGCTAACATTAACAACTCAGGCAACAACAGATGTTGGCAAGGATGCGGAGAAAGAAGATCTCTTTTGCACTGCTGGTGGGTGCAGCCACTCTGGAAAACAATATGGAGGTTCGTCAAAAAATTAAAAACAGAACTACCCTACGACCCAGCAATTGCACTACTAGGTATTTATCCAAGGGATACAGGTATGCTGTTTCGAAGGGGCACACACACCCCAGTGTTTATATCAGCACTATCAACAATAGCCAAGTATGGAAAGAGCCCAAATGTCCATCGATGGATGAATGGATAAAGAAGATGTGGTATACACACACACACACACACACACACACACACACACACACACACAATGGAGTATTACTCGGCAATCAAAAAGAATGAAATCTTGCCATTTGCAACTACGTGGATGGAACTAGAGGCTATCATGCTAAGCAAAATTAGTCAGTCGGAGAAAGACAAATATCATGTGACTTCCATATGAGGACTGTAAGACACAGAACAGATGAACACAAGGGAAGGGAAGCAAAATAATATAAAAACAGGGAGGGGGACAAAACATAAGAGACTCTTCAATATGGAGAACAAACAGAGGGTTACTGGAGGGGTTGTGGGAGTGGGGATGGGCTAAATGGGTAAGGGGCATTAAGGAATCTACCCCTGAAATCATTGTTGCACTATATGCTAACTAACTTGGATGTAAATTAAAAAAAAGAAAGAAAGAAAGAAAAAGAAAGAAGTATTTTAAAAGTTTAGTCTCCGAAGTTCTAAAATTCTATGCATACACACAATTTCAGACTGTCTCTGTACTTACATAGCACTCATCTTCAAATTTTAATACAGTGATTTCTGTGAACTATGAAAGTAAACATACTTGCTTAAGTATGTATCACTTACTCGGTTTTCTCAACTTCATATCTAACACCATGTATTTGCTTGAAAAACTCAAGACTTTTTCTGTACTTACAAGTGAAACTGAGTTTTTAGAAATCTGATTTTAAAATTATTTGAACTTTAATTTGATCAAAATATATCTTCTCAATTTCAATATTTCTAATTACACCTACTTATTTCCACATCTACATGTAACAATGAACAATATTGTGCCCTCAGCAACCAGCCTTCAACCCTTTTCGATACCACTTTTACAGGCATGTCCTCCATTCTTTCCAAAGGCCGACCGCTACCCCTTAATTTGTTTCACTGGTTTGTCAATGAATGAGCCTGAGCACACTCATCCCAGCACACCTTCTCTAGGTTATATTGAAAGAAAATGTATTTCCTGATACCCGTTTTAGATAGCAGAGGACAGACCCTTGTTTCACATGGTGGAACTAGCTCCACGTGGCCAGTGAGCTTCATGACCTGGAAATCCTACTTAATAAATATTTAAATCCCATCCATTCAACTGAAATACAGATATATGATTCAGTCATCATAAAAACCCATGACGAAAAATTCCTAAGGCTACACACAGACAAGAAGGATAAATTTGTTAGAGATTACAATTTTCCCTTTCAAACATAATGAATTGCTTTACATGACAATTATATACTCTCATTTAATCCTTACCTTCTTTTAGAGCTTTGTCCATATTGTGAGAAATCACTACCCTTCTAGACTGAACTGACTCATGTGAGTTTCCATATACAGGACTCTGAAATGTAAGAAAAAAGGAAGAAAAAAAAAAGATACAGATTACTGAATGAATAAATCATATATAAAAATAAAACCAAAGTATAAAATACCATTTAAACAAGATATTTTGATATTAATAGATTAAGAAGTTCTTCTGGAAAAAGTAAATAAATGCTTGAGGTTAAGGTATTTTTAAAAAGAAAGGAAGGATTTTCCCTACCAGATATCAAAACAACATGATGCCAGAGGAGGAATAAACAAATCAACAGATCAGCAGAAGTACAAAAACAAATGCATCTACATATGAGAAGAACATAAGAAAATTTGAAATCAGTGAGGAAAACAGACTATTCAGTATATGTGCTGCCGAAGCGAGCACAAAAACAGACTATTCAATAAATGGCGCTGGGATAACTGGATATTCACGTGTGGAGAAAGGTTAGAGTCTTACCTCATACTTTAAACATAAATAATCCCAAATTGATAACCAACAAAGTATTTTGTTAAACTAAAAATGTATTCAAAGGGAATAAGGGAGAAGCTGTTTATAATCTTGGGATGGAGAAGGCCTCCCTAAAATAAGACACAAAATTCAAAAGTTTTAAAGAAGAAAAAGAACTGACAAATACAACTACATAAACTAGACAACTCCTGTGTGACCAAAGACACTATAAAATATAAATGATAAGAGAAGGAGACAATATCTGCAACATATATCACAAAGGACTATTATTTAATATATACAGAGCTGCTAAGAAAAATAAAAGGATATCAAGCAATTAAAAGGGCAATCATAAAAGATAAAAAAATACCAATAAATATATGAAAAGAAATACATACGCAACCTCCTTTTAGTTAGAGAAACACAAATTAGAGCAATGAGATCTCAAACTGCCAAAGCGGGGGGAAAAGGTACCTACTCTCAAATATTGGCAAAGATACCTAAAAATACTCATTTTCATACATCATTGGGGGAAATGTCTACTTCTATGAGCTACAAATTCATTTAGCCAATTCTACTCCTAGAAATCCAACCAACGGATATTTTTGCGAATATGCAAAAAAGTATGCAAAGAACTTCCTTGCTCTGTTGACTTTAAGGGCAAGAAATTAGAAAAAACCCATGGGGCACCTGGGTGGCTCCATCAGTTAGGTGTCCGACTTCGGCTCAGGTCATGATCTCATGGGTTCCTGGGTTTAAGCCCCACGTCAGGTTCTGTGCTGACAGCTCAGAGCCTGAAGCCTGCTTTGGATTCTGTGTCTCCCTCTCTCTTTCCCCCCACCCTCTTGCTCTCTGTCTCTCAAAAATGAATAAACGTTAAAAAAAAAATTTTTTTTTAAATAAAAAGAAAAAACCCAAGTGTCTATCAATAGTCAGAGCTAAATTATGTTGCACCCATATTTGAGAATGTAACGCAGCCATTAAAAACAATGAACTGGCTTGAACAATACAGAGAAGATTAACCTGGCCCCTTTTCAAGGATGATATGCAAATTTGCGAAGCATTCCATTAAAAAAAAAAAAAAAAAAGAATGAATTAGGGATATATATACCTTCATGGAAAGTTTTCCATGGTGGGAAATGTTTGGGAGTATATACACGAAACTATTAAAAGTAGTTTCTTCTAGGCAGGGGCATAAGTTTTTACTCCACTCCATTACTTCTTACTCCACATATGTCTGTGTAACAGTATGCTTTAGAATTTTTAATTGTACAAAGATACTACTTGGCACACAAAAAAAGGGGGTGGGATAATATAAAGAATTAAAATCCTACTATCTGGCTAGTAAGACTATTTACAGAATAAATTGTTTTAATTGGTCACACACCAAAGTGACTGAAAACATGTTATTATGTGATTGGGCCCACTTATTTGGTTTTGGAGGATAAATAGAAACTGAGTAATATTAACAAGATGTAGGATACTCCCCTGTGCATGGGAAATATTACACATGCTTGACTAGCATTACCACATCACTACTGAGATCCAAATGGCTAATATGACTACCACGCTCAACCAACAAACAAGCATGAGGAAACAACTTTGTTCTCCAGGCAGGGCCACCCCACTACAACTGCATTCAACCCCACGGCCCTGGGCCACCCAACCTGGAGTGGAGAACTTCTAGTCCTTAGCTTAGTTCCATACTATCCATGGGTAGAGTGCCAAAGTGTCATCCATTTTCTTTGTTATTAAAAACAAAAAGCCATAGTTTTAAGATTCCTTAGTTGAAATACTTTTAAAAGCCTTAAGATGAAAGTGTTGCACTCATGAAAGAAAAGAATCCCTTTATGCTACAAATTAGCGTAACATTCCACACTCTCCCAAGGAGTTACCAAAAAAAAAAACAAAACAAAACAAAAACCTTACTCATTACCTATAGACAAAGTCATTAGTGAATAAAGTACACTCTCAACCACTTAAAACTATTTTTTAGTCTCTCAGCTTGCTATAAAATTTAATGTAAGTATATTCTGTTGTAACTTTTACATTTAGTTTGTGAGAAAAATTGAGTAAACGAGGAATTTTAAAATTCTAGCAATTTTTTTTAAGTTTATTTTGAGAAAGTGCACGTGCACCCACACGAGGGTGGGGGGAGTCGGAAGGGTGGGGAAGGGGCAAAGAGAGAATCTGAAGCAGGCTCTGCACCACCAGCACAGAGCCTGAAGCGGGGCTCAAACCCACGAACTGTGAGATCATGACCTGAGCCAAAACCAAGAGTCGGATGCTTAACCGACTGAGCCACCCAGGCGCCCCAAATTCTAGGCATTCCTAAAATACCAGACAGATATTTTCACACTTACCCATTTTTTAGACAGTTGTTTTGAACTAACACTTTTAGAGTGCTATTCTAATGAGTAATTCTAATCATAATTTCTCAAGTTTTTGGGTTCCCAAATCTAGATATGGTAGTTTTAGTACATAATATTAGTTGGATGAGAAATTACAACCAAACAACACTTATTTGAGATGGTCCCAATTTGGGGTTCTTGAAATGGAAACTGCCTATCAGGGCTGGGAGAGAAGCAGTTGTGAATGTGACGGACAGACAGCACATGGATACGTAAGCATATTCTGTGCTTATTGTGTCTTTCTTCACAAATTCCTCCAAAACTTAATGTTTTCATTCTTACCTCTTACTGTTTTCTGTTTTCCTAGTTGTGGCTCTACTACTTCTTGCCATCTGTCTACAAACTTCTTTTCTCTCTCTGCTTCATACTTAGATGTGATACATACATAAACATGTCTGTCACTACTGACTGTATCTAAGTCCTTTACGCTCTTTAATCTAAAAAGCTTATGAGAGTAATGTTCTCTATTTTGGCTCTTTAAGTAAAAGCTCTATTATTTTTTCTGTGCGTTTTTCCAATCTGGGGTTGTGGATTTCCCCACACGCTATCCCCCAAGGTCACTGGCCCTCACCCGAAAGAAAAAAGTTCATCATCCCTATCCCATCCCTAACAGCCTGATGGAGAATCACTAAGTAACAGGAACAGGAAGATTATTTAAAAAAGAAAAAAAAAGAAAAAAAAATCATGCGCTCAAAATAACTAGGAAACCATGCGTGAAAATTCCTTTTTTAAGGATTTAGTATTTACGGAGCCAGAATCTCATGTCTAAATGACTACACAGAGTATAAGTTAGTCACTACCACACATAGTCTATTGCTTTTAGATCACAAAGATGGAATTTACTAATCTTTACCCCAGGGTGGAGAAAGAAAAGGAAGGAAAAGAAAGGAGGGAAAGGGAAGAATGGAGAGGAAGGGGAGAAAGCTAGCTAGCTGCAACAAATGCAAAATTTGAATAAATTCCTGTGGCTCAGGGCAGTTGAGCCAAAATTGTCTTCATTTTCCTTCTATTTATAGGGTTGAAAAAAGAAACTCCACATGGCAGAGACTTCCCCCAAAGACTCGTCCTTTAAGGCAAATGCTAACTTGCCCTATCCGCACTGGCACAGGCCTCATTTCTCAAAGAAAGCCCACCTCTTCCCGACAATCTCTTTCCTAAAATGCCAGTATTAGGAAAGAGGAAATAAAAATGTCTGTACTTCGCCCACTGTAACAAAGAATAAGTGATAGAAATTTTCAGGAAGATTTCAAGTCCAGAAATTAGGACTTTGAATGTCGTCCGACTACTCGGCTGTCACTAAAGTTTTTAGTATCCGTATCACACTGTTAACTCACAAAAGCTTTTGGCTAACTAGTACCACTGTCAGGTAAAAAATACACCTCATTTTTTATTTAATTAAAACAAGTGAATTCTGTCTTCATTTTAAGATTTAAAGCTAGCTGAAAACTAACTTGAAATCATTTTTAATCACTCGGTGAGTTCTCTGGAGAGAAAATGACGTCTCGACACAGAACTGCTGATTTTAAAAATGCTTTCCAAAGACAGAGCAAAACCGGAAAGCTTTTCTCTAATATATGTAACTAAATCCTCCAGCATCAAGGAGCAGATACCATATCAATAAACCCTTTGCTGAATATGTATCGGCTTTCTATTCACTCCTGAAATATCAGGTTTTAGTCTATAGCCAAAATATACTCAAACTGTCTTTGTGTCAGAGCTAAAGACACCCTCTTCTGAGGAACCAACATCCAGAGAAAACCCATGCAGAGAAACCTGGGTACTCTGACATCATTAGCAACTAAACAACCAGGAACCACCTGGAATTCAGCCAAGACATGTACCTCATTGTCCACTGTTTATAAGCAGGACATTGCTTACTGTGCTGCTTCCTGTGGGAGCACAGATGGGGCCAGGACAGCCAGCCCATGACTTGGAACTGCTTTCATGCCCATTACCTGGGCTCCTTAAATAAACAAATGTCACCCTCCTTCAGTATATGCTTATACGGTGAAAACAAAAATTTTTGTAATGTATTTTGGTCTGTTTTCAGAAGAAAAACAGTTGCACAGAGTTGAAAGACTGATGGGTGTAATTTCTTATAAGGTACTGAAACCGTGATTTATCTTAGGAAAACAAACACAAAGCCCTGATCATCACCATTAACCACATGGAGCCGTCACATGGCTGAGTCTTTCCAAGTATTCTCAGCATCTGACAAGTACTGGGATCCCGTGACTAATATTCTCATTCTCAAACTATGTTATTCTCAAAACCTTAGCTCCTTTCAAGCCAATCATATTCTGCCTCAGCCTCAGAAAATAATTTCTCCAAAAACCAAAGAAATCCAAGAATCACACAGAACCTTCCTCCGAAGATAAGGGACTAAGAAACCTGAAAGGCTATCTCAGGAAGATAGGAAAGGACTGAAATAATTGAAAATTCGTCTCATTTGACTAAGACACTGACAGAAGATTGTGACACGAGTAATAAACGTCATGGCCCAACACGGAAGCTGAGGAGCCACGTTACAGAGCTATGAGGGCAGCGCAGAGTAGAAAGAACACGGGCTCTCAAGTCCAACAGTGCTTTTTACTAATGGCAGATCCTTGACCCAGCCAATTCCCTCTCTAGCTTAAGAGGGCTTATAATACCTCAAAGGATTAAATAACTAACATCAGGGGTCCCAAAATGAAAAAACACAGCAGGAGCCTGGTAAGGAATATAAGTGAGTTAAGGGGGTGGCCATAGCTGTACCTGCTAGATGTTCCAACTCTCTTCTGCAAAAAACGGAAATCAAAAATTTCAGATGTTGTCTACAAGTAATTCAATTTCATTCCCCAACACTGTGGGCTTACGCTGTCTGGGCCAAACCATGTGCCACATTCAAACCACGGCCCTCTACTGTGTCACTGCTGGCGCACAGAACGCGTTTATTAGCAGAGTGCCTGGCACCTACTAGCAAATAGAGCCATGATCACTGATAAAACTCAAAATGTTACCAACTTTCAACACATTTGAGGCTAATCGGCGGGCTAGTTGGATGGCTGGCTGGTTGGTTTTCTGAAAGGAAAGAAATGCTGGAAACAAATGCGAAAAAGAAGGGCTGAAAAGTTAAGTAACCAGAAAACAAGAGCCGAGATAATAAAACATATTGTTCTTGAAATATTTTTGCCTTTGAAGCTACACTTTAGAGGGAGTAAAGTGTACATTTCCTGGAGATGTTCTACAGTGTATGTGCCTTTACACTCTATTGCTGGTGAAGTATTTGAATGTTCAAACAAAACCCGGTTTGATCAGAAGCCAGTTTCCTGGATTGTGCTTTACAATGTTTAATCACGAACTAAAAAAGGTCTTGTTCTCTTTACTGATAAAAGAAAATTGTCAAACACATTGTCACATACTGAGAGGTTATCAACTGGGGAGATTGTACTGATAGAAAGTAGTGGTATTTGCGTCTATTGTCCCCTCTTAACCAAGTACAATTTGGGGGCACCTGGGTGACTCAGTCAGTTGAGCATCCAACTCCTGGTTTTGGCTCAGGTCATGATCTCACGATTTGTTGAGTTTGAGCTCAGCACGGAGCCTGCCTGGGATTCTCCTCTTTATCTCTCTCACTGCCCCTCCTCTGCTCTGTCTCTCAAACTTAAAAAAAAAAAAAAATCAAGTATAATATCTACTTCAGATATAAGAGAAAAGGCTTCTTTGAAATTCAAACCTATAAATGTCCTCTTATTGTTTTTCTAGATTCCAAACATGCTTTATTTCTTTTTAAAATGCTATTTACAGCAATATAAAGAGTAGAGACACGTTCAACATTATAGATATAAAAGAATTAAACTGACCCATAACACCATTAATCCAGAAATGATTATTGACATTCTGGTGCATTTCCTCTCAGACGGTGACTCCAACACTTACTATGTAACTTTGGGAACCTATTTTTCTGAACCTCAATTTCTTCATCTCTAAAATAAAGATAACAATAGTACCCAAAAATAAATAAATAAAAGATAACAATAGTACCTACCTCTTCAGGTTGATAAGAGCATTAAATGAGTTACTACACATTAAGCACTTACAACAGTGCCTGGTAACACAATAATTCAGATTATTGGTACTTTTATCATTTTCCTACTTTTTAAAATAAATTAAGATAACAGTATTCACACAGCTCTGCAACTGGCTTTTCTTTTTAATTTTTTAAAAATTTTTAAAATGTTTTTATTATTTTTAATTTTTGAGAGAGAGCACGCAAGCAGGCGAGGAGCAAAGAGGGAGACACAGAATTCAAAGCAGGCTCCAGGCTCTGAGCTGTCAGCACAGAGCCCAACGCGGGGCTTGAACCCACAAAGCCTAAGATCATGACCGGAGGCGAAGTCGGGGCGCTTAACCAACTGAGCCACCCAGGAACCCCTGCAGCTGGCTTTTCATAGTTAGTATTATGAGCATCTTTTATGAAATAAGACTTGGAATATATTGTTTTGAATGACTTCTACCACAATGTAACTATTCTTCTATTACTATTCATTTACTTTGTCTCCACCATTTTCTTCCTAGTTTTTTAAAACTTTTTATTGTTTATTTTTGAGAAAGAGAGAGAGACAAAGCATGAGTGGGGGAGGGACAGAGAGAGAGGGAGACACAGAATCCAAAGCAGGCTCCAGGCTCTGAGCTGTCAGCACAGAGCCCAACATGGGGCTCAAACCCACAGACCATGAGATCGTGACCTGAGCCAAAGTCAGATGCTTAACCGACTGAGCCACCCAGGTGCCCCTCTTTCTCTTTTAAATGAAAAAATATTTTCATTTCTATGCTATTGATCTAAGTGTAGGACCACCAGAAACAATCTAAAAAACTACTAAGTGTCTATTAAATATATAGTTGGATTTGGAGTCTGACTTCATTCAAAGGACTGTGTACCTCAAGAATTTTGTGCTTCATGGAGTCTTCCGAGCTAAGAAGAAACTGAAGGAATTGAATGGGGCATGGTAGGAGGGTGTAGGAGATGCTGTGAAGCACAAAATATGCAAAGCTGAACTGGAAAAATCCCTTTCCAGCCTCTTCAGCCAACCCTGCACTATGGGCCTGGAAAACCCGATGCTGCAGGGTACTTCCAGACAGGGAAATGAGTAATGGACCCAGAGGCAGGAGCAAGACAGGGCCTTCTCTAGCCTGAGGAATATGTGGGCCGTGAAGCCAACTTGGCCTCCAGAAATATAAATCCCTATCGTGATTCTACCTAAAATGAACTTGGCAAGAGATGAATGGTAGATTAGATCATCAGTAGCTCCCGTAGCTTATTACACCGTTTATCAAAGTATGGTTGGGTTCAGGCTAAAGGCCAACCCTGCCTGTATGCATCACATATAGGAATCAAGGTTCTGTTTATATTTCTATAATGAAAGATATTCTTCAGCTGGGATAGACCTGAGACTAGATCCCATGAAAGAGTATGAAATCAGACCCTTTCTCTGAACAAATATGAAATTCAAATGTGCTTTATGCTGGAGCACAATCCCCCTATTATTACTATGGGAAAAGCATATGACATTACATTATAATGGCAAAAATACTACATTAAGACCCAGAAAATGTAGGCTGTAGTTGGTTCTTTGCCATTTTCTTGCTGAGTTATAGTAAACATATTCACCTCTTTGAGATTCAGTTCAATTTAAATAATTTTTGCTCTATTTATATTAAAGGATGATTCTGCATCTCAAGAAGGATAATGCAGTAAAAGTGCTTTAAAATTACAAAGCAGTTTACAAATATAGGTTCTTATTACAGTTCCAAGAGTCATAGTCTAAATTTTTTTACAATGATAATTTCCTTCGCAAAAAATGATTGTAGTTCTATTACGTGTGATTAGTATTATGACTTTCATGGTTTCAGGTCTTACTGTCACAAGCAGATTTTTTGGTTAATAAACTACTTTGCAGGAGAAAAATGAATAGTTCTTTACTAATTGATCAACAGAGATAGATTTTGAGGTAGGTTAATGTATTTAGGATTGTTTTTCCACTCAGTTGGAAGAATTAGACTAACGGGAAGGGAGATGTGTTTCACTTCTAACGTCAAGGACTCAAATCTGAAGATCCTTAGAAAACACACTTCACTTGATTTTAAGAGAAATTTAAGTATATCTCAAATCAGACACAGGTTTGGAAACTGAAGTAATAACATGCACTTGAAAGTACACAGGCAGACAGCAGTTTGCCTAAACTGGTAAGTGCAGAACAGATACCAGGGCTAGAAGGAGGAGAATGAGGAAAAGCAAATTGTCTCAGGAAGGGTAATTGAAAACTGACATTAGCTTTGTGCATACCTGAAAAGGTTCATGTAATAAAAATTCTATAACCATTTTGTTGCTGACTTCCATTGTAATTTTGAGTTCACGAGGGAAATCACAGGCTTCCATGATAGGAATCACATTGCCATCCATTCATTCAATCATCTAACATTTACTGAGGACTCTGTGTGTCTGCCTCTTAGTTGGGTACCACAGAGACAAAGGTAAATAAATTATATTCTCTGTGCTCAAGGGCCTTAATCTATTTTTGACGGAAGCTTATCTTCAAGTAAAAGAGGTGGCAAAAGGTTTAGAAAAAGAACTCTTAGAGATAATAACAGCAAAAACATTTATTGAGTCCTTAATGTTGTACTGGGCTGTATCCTAAGTACATTGTCATTTAATCCTCAGTGACCCCATGAGATAATGTTATCCCTGTTTTATGGATCAGGAAACAGTTTTAAAGAGATTAAGTTAGGCTAGCCATACCACTGAGGAAGGTTGTGCTTTGGAATTCTAATATTCTTCCTTATTCTGGTATCTTCTCTACATTATGATCTTCAGCCCAGGTCATGGAAGAAAAGTTACTCAGTATACAATCAACCCATGAGATCATTCCATAAGAATTTAAGTTAATACATATTTGAGGTATATTACAAGAATTATTCTCATTTCATCAGAGTTGAATGAAATCAACATCACTGAAACCACTCAACACAAATGATAAAGGAGAGAGAGTGGTTACCTCTGCTTCAAGGCTTTCATGTAACTCAACAAATAGAGAGGAGTCACATAGAATTCCTTTTTTCACAGAGTCCTTTAGTAACAAAAGCAATCACTGTTTTTTTTTTTAATATTCCATTGTTGTTCTGAAATACCATAATACTATTATTAATTTGTTGGCTAGCTTTTAAATAAAAACCGGTGATTAGATATTTAGTGACTACCAAGTTAGAAAAATATTATATTGGTAATCTAATTCAGTAGTATCTCTATTTCCATAGTTCCCTTAAAGCAAAAAGCTGAGTTCCATGTACAGTGGCTCAGGCAACACACAGATATACAAGATACTGAAATGTGGGAGATGAATTATTGCCATAAAAACAGTGGTTGGATAAAATCAAAATGAATTCAATGGAAACTATTCAAAGAAGTTGACTTTACGTCCCTTCTAACTAATGGGTAAAAAGTTAACTGTCCCAGCATAGATGTAGATCATAAAAATTATTCCTACCGTTTCCATCAAAAATTCATGTTAAAATTCAAAGAACAAAACTTCCGGGGCGCCTGGGTGGGCAGAGAGAGAGGGAGACACAGAATCCAAAGCAGGCTCCAGGCTCTGAGCTATCAGCCCCCACTGCAGGGCTTGAACTCACAAACTGTGAGATCTTGACCTGAGCCAAAGTCAGAAGCTTAACCAGCTGAGCCCCCCAGGCTCCCCAAGAGGTAGTTTTAAATGTAGTGCTTGAATCAAAAAGTATTTGTAGTCCTAGAATGGCCTACACTGAGTACAGGCACTGAATGAAGCTCCTCTAAAGAAAAACAACCACGTTATTACCTAACTGCTATTGCCTTTAATCGGTAAAAATCACCTGAGTACAGTTCCAAGCAAATGCCATAAGGGACACTGGAATTGCCAGAGCTGACCTTGGGCCAGTCGAGAGACAGCACCCCCACTCTACACACCCTTAGTCTCTCCCACCGCCTGATTTCATAATGTACAATGCAAGCTTTCTTCTCAGACATCATTTTATCAGAGAGCTTCTGGACGCAACTCCTTCAGTCACAAAAGAAATAGGAAGATGAACAACGTGGAACATCGGGGCACATCACATCCACAACACGGTGCCTCGGCTCCTCAGCTCCAGGACCCTCCTCTCTTCTCCCCCTTTCTCGTGGCCACCTCAAGGTCTTTCTTGGTAGACTTACAATCTCTTCTACCCGTCCCCTTCCTCTAAGCTCCCTCCTGGCCTCGGTTCCTTCCTTGGTTTAGCGGACGCCTGAGCAGCTCCCATCAGGATTCCCATACCCTGGTCTGTCCCACGGCCTGGCTCTTTCTCGGCTCCACTGCAGGAGCCGAGTGCTCCTCCTGCAAACGTATCACAACCATGCCAGTGGGTGTCACCACATTCTCCTGGCCTCCAACCCACAAACTGCACTTAACTCTAAAACAATCTGCCCAGGCCCCCCACCCCCACCCCGGGTGGCTCAGTTAGTTAAGTGTCATGTCATGCTTTCAGCTTGGGTCAGGATCTCATAGAGCCCGAGTCGGGCTCTGTGCTGGCAGAGCAGAGTCCGCTTAGGATTCTCTCTCCCCCTCTCTCTCTGCCCCTCCCCAACTCGTGCTGTGTGTGTGTATGTGTGTGTGTGTGTGTCTATTTCTCAAAATATATCAACAAACTTTAAAAAAATTTTAATAAAAAAATAAAATTGCAACTCCTGTGCTCAGATCTTAAAAAACTAAACCAAACTAAATAAATAAAACAATCTGCCCACTTATCCTTGCTAGGCTTCCTCCCCGCTGTGTGGCCGTAGAGCATAAAGACTGAGAGGCTGGTTCCAGTGTCAGAAAAAGCCTGGATCCCTGGTTCATAACCTGACACCTTTAGCAAGTCACTTAACCTCTTTAAAACTGTTTCCTGGTCCACAAAATGGGGCTAAGAGTAACTATCTCATGGGGGTCCCTGTGAGGACTAAATGAGAATATACTTACTATAGTAAGGGCTCAATAAATGACTTTGCTGGTATTTTCTCCAATAGTTATTTTTCCCCCAAACTTTTTGCCACCTATCTTCAAATTACCCTCTGCACGGGTCATTGTCTTAACCGTCAGCAATTGACTTGACTTCCTACTTACCGAGAAAGTAGGGGCCAGCTTGAAACATCTGAATTCCCTGCCAACCTCCTAAGAGGTTCTCTCTATACCCTCCCCTTTGTACTTCTTTCCCACTAGTCACAAGCCCAAACCCTCCACCCGTGCTCTGGTCCTGTGTGCCTAGACACCACCCTATCAATCATTCTCTAGCTGAGACTTTCAGGCCCTTCCGGTCTCCTTTTCAAGATTCCCCTTTAACTCAGAAATGTGTTTACATCTCTCCACTCAACAAAAAGCACCCCCCCCACCCCCAACACACACACAATCCTATCAATGCTCCCTTCCCTTCTTTCCTCCTCAGTCAAGCTTCTAGAGAGCACCGTCCACATACTGTCTCTCCTTCCTCACCTCCTCCTCGCTCTTCACCCACAAGGATATCATTTCTGCCCCCACATCCATCTTTGCCTCCCCAACCACCACTGTCACAAGTCTCCAAAGACCCTCCCAGTTGTCAGACCCAGTGGACACTTCTCGGTCCTCCTTCTGGACCTCTCTGCTACACCTGACGCTACTTGCCACTTATTCCCTGCTTCTCTCTTGCCTCTTCTCTCCTACACACAGTCTCGGCATTGTTTGCCCTCACACCGCAGTGGACGGCTCCTCCTCGGCCTGCCTTTGCTCCCTGGTTTCAACCATTATAGGCTGTCCTGGGCAGTCTCATCAACTCTGTAGTTTTGACTACCGTGTTGTATCCGGACCGCCAACAAATCTACTCCCTTCATCCTGGCCTCCCCCTCAGATTGCAGACCTGCACACCTAACTGCAGGCTGAACATATCCACAGGCCTCTCAAACTCTACACGGCAAAAACCCACTACCCACCACTGTTCCAAACCTACACAAATGGTTCCTGAAGTCATTTATCCTCCCATGCCAGACCCTGGAATTAACCCAGACTTTTCCCTCTCCTCGCCACAATAAACATTTACTGGGCAGAACCAAAAAGCAGGTAAAGCTGACTTATTGGTAAAGGACGGAAGGACAATTGAAATGGGCCTTTAACAAGCAGAAGTGAAAGGACAGAAACGGGGGCTGTGGCCTTCTCAGAGGCATGTGGTTACTCGCACATACACCACACGAGGGTAAAATCAGGAACAGAAGGTATATATATTTTTGGATATTTATTTATTTATTTAGAGAGACAGAATGAGGGGGAGAGGGGTAGAGAGAGGGGAGAAAGGATCCAAAGCAGGCTCTGCACGGTCAGCACAGAGCCTGACAAGGGGCTCGATCTCACAAACCACAAGATCATGACCTGAGCCAAAATCAAGCTTAACTGACTGAGCCACCCAGGCGCCCCAAAAGGTAGATTTAAGAATGAGCAGAAGTGTGGAAGACAGGCTAAAAAGACAGGGGAGCCCTAGTCATGAAAACTAAGAAGTACTTATTGTTTTGACTCTAATTTCTTTCCTTTCTAAAGGTTGACCCAGGTCAATCACAGAAATCCTGTCCCCTTGCCCAAACCTAGCCAGTAAGATGTGAGGAGAAGATTGCCAGAGGCATTTGTAGTAACCTTTTCCTTGTTCCCAAAAGGGACTTTCTTCCTCTGGATATCATCTGGTGTGGCTGTGGTACCTGAGGCTGCTACCATCATCTGGCCACTAGTCTAAGAGTTAATCCACCTCAGGAGAGGGCAGAAGAAATACAAGAAATGGTGATGGAGGCTTGACATTCCCCACAAGGGGCCTGTCCTACCTCTAGACCTTTAGATTGTGTATTATTTCTTAACAGATGTCTTTATTGTTTAATAAAAAAAAGGGGGGGATAGGGATTGGTCACATGTAGAAAACACAGGGGGTCTAAGTTTTTTTCATGTTTATTTATTTTCAAAGAGAGAAAGAGACCATGTAGGGAAGGGGGGCAGGAAGGGGAGGGGCAGAGAAAGGGAGAGAATCCCAAGCAAGCTCCATGCTCGGAGGGCAAAGCCCAACATGGGGCTCAATCTCACCAACTGTGAGATGATGACCTGAGCCGAAATCAAGAGTGGGCGCTTAACCCACTGAGCCACCAGGCGCTCCAAAAACACAGGGTTAAAAACAGTTTGACAGGTACCTTTATTATAGGATTTCTCAACGTTAAAATAGAAAGTTTCAAGAACTTAGTTTTTCAAATTTATGTGATGAAACAAGCCTCTCATCCTGCCTCTAGTTTTTGAAGTGTACCTAAAAGAAACTCCAAGAATTAAGCATTTATGGATCATAGTTTAGAAAACTAGTTTTTACCAGAGCAGATGAGAAGAGTGTGTGACTGACTTATGATACAGCACAATGATGACAGTAATACAGGGACAGAAATGTGCTACGGGAATCCAGAGGGATCACTGCCCTTCTCGGACGTTCTCACTCAGAATGGCAGATGGGTTTCACATTATGTGCCAACTCTAGTAAATATTTACTAATTGCCTGGAATACTATATTGAAAAGTATATTGATTCTGAGGCCTCATCCAGATTCAGCAGGAAAACAAAAACAGCCTTCCTCAATTAGAAATGATCATCATGAGCATAGAAGGGGTAGTTGGGACATGATTCTAGTTCATCCTGAGACTTCTAAAGTGACATCAATTCCTAAACAAATCCTAGAACCATCCCAAAGAATTTCAAATTTTTTTAAACCTCAATCAGGTGAGATTGATCTTTAATAATTAAAAGGGTAATAAAGTGGTTAAGTGTATGGACTCCAGGGTAAGAGAGACCTGGGTTTAATTCTTGGTTCCTCCACTTGCTATGTGGACTGGATACAGTATTCAGCTGCTCTAAACCTAAGTTTTCCCATCTGTAAAATGAGATGAACAGTCCTAACTCACATGGTAGGTTTAAAATTTAAATTAGGTAATACATCCAGCTACATAGAGTATGTACAATAAATATTAAGTTTAGCTACAACAATTACTAAGGCATTTACTCTTTGATATTCGTATGTGTCTACTGTATACACAACCATGGACTGGAATGCAATGAATTAAATGGAGACCATACAACCTATTTCCCTGAACCCGTTAACAATGCCAAGATAGGCTACGATAAGCAAGTGGCAAAGATGATTACAAAGCACTGTTCAAAGTGTTACTTGCCTTTAAGAAGACCTATGAAGTAAATAAAGCTAACACCTGAGAGAATTCTCTGCAAAACACACTTTTCCAGATCTCTCCGTAGAGAAAGCCAAGAAACAATGACCAAACCAATAGCAACAAGCCTCCTTAACACCTAGAATGAGTTTTATTTTTTTCCCCTGGGGCACAGAACTTTTGGCACTAAAACCAAGACAGTTGGAAGCAAATCAGGTCGGTTGGTCACCCTACAAACAAATAAAGCAAATCAAGTCCCAACAGCTGGGTCCGGGTCTTGGCTGTGCTACTCAGAGCTGAGGCAGAATGAGTTCTTGAAATACCATTTCCCATTAAAAGAAATCAGGGCTCTTTTTGGAGAAATGGCTAAGTCCAGGTGTGAGAAGAAACTGCTCAAGATGAACCTGAAATATCCGGTTATGTCAGACAGCAAGAAAACTCTAAAAACTAATTAGGGTCATATCAAAAGGTAGGGTCATATAGAAAGGTCTCTGGAGCCAACTTCAAAAGGCTCCCATGGGCCAAAGATGGGATTATAGAAGCTTCAAAAAAGATCATTACAACTGATCAAAACCTGTCTATTACGTTCTCATCTGCAAGGTCGTAGTACATTCTTTTTTCAAAACACATAACTAATTGATTACCTTCAAAGGATGTTGGGGAACCAACTCATTATTTTAGAAACTAATAATGGGGGAAAATCTAGCATTTACTCTGCTTTTCTATATGAACTGTATACCACTGTGTAACCAAATAGATGAGGGAAACAGGTCTCTTTTAAAAAAGTATTCAGGGGCGCCAGCATGGCTCAGTTGGTTAAATGTCTGACTTCGGCTTCGGTTCTCATCTCACCATTCTTGAGTCCAAGCCCCACATCAGGCTTTGCGCTGTGCTGACGGTGCAGAGCCTGTTTGGGATTCTCTCTCCCTCTCTCTCTCTCTGCCCCTCCCCGACTTGTTCTTTCTCTCTCTCTCTCTCCCTCTAAGTGACTAAATAAACTTAAAAAAAATTTTTTAATTAAAAAAAAGTATTCAAAGCAATAAATGAAAAGTAAATGACAGAATTTGAACATTACCACTTTGTCACCCCCAACAAATTAGTGGATCTAGCTATCAACCATCAGCAGCTACTAATATAACCAAAAGTCAGTAAGATGTTTTGTGTCTCCCAATGAAAGATCACACCACCACCTACAGTCTGTCAAATGGATCGAACACAAGTTTGATCACACCTCTGGATCCAGCTGCCAATTTGCGGGACATACAAAGGAGAGGACATGTTGAACTGCATCATTCACGTGTAATCAGCAAAATCCAGACCACAGGATACTCCATAGGACAAATGCTCCAGGTTCTTCACAAATAAATTGCAAAGAAAGGACAGAGGATAAGAGGATAAGGATATCCCATAAGGAAAAGGATAGAGGAGAAACTAATTTTTTTTTTAATGGGGGGAAAAAAACCTATCATGTCCACTGATGCACATTTGAGTGATAACACCATAACAACATGCAAGGAAGTGAATACTATAAAGTCAAGAGTTACTTAAGTGGAAGAGGAGGGGCTGACATTGGGTGGAAATACAGAGGGGCTTCTGGAGTTTCTGGAAGTTCCAAGGGTGTTCTCTTTATGATCATTCATCATACATTTATTTTCTGTGATTTTCTGAATCTGCATTTGTTATTTTACAATAAAAAGATTTTTTTAAAAGTGATAGTGCAAAATCTACTATTTAACACCTCCTATATTCAAAACACTTTTACAAATATTAGAATTTGTATTTTCAAATACTATAACATTGTTCCAAATAACCCTTGAAAAGTATTTATTATCTCCATTTTCCATATAAGGAGACTGAGCTCTAGAAATGTTTTTTTAAAACGTATTTTAATGTTTATTATTTACTTTCGAGAGAGACAGACACAGAGCACAAGTAGGGGAGGAGCAGTGAGAGAGGGAGACATAGGATCCAAAGCAGGCTCCAGTCTTTGAGCAGTCAGCACAGAACATAATGTGGGGCTCGAGACCACAAACTGTGAGATCATGACCTGAGCCGAAATTGGACACTTAGCCAACTGAGCCACCCAGGCATGAGGTCCAGAAATCTTAAGCAGGTCGCCCATACTCACAGTTATTAGGGCAGAGCCATGATTCAAATTCAGAACAGTGGCTCCAAAACCATTATCTTATTGCCAATGCTCTATTAATGCCCAGTTATTTATTTGGTCAAGAAAGATTTATTGCTCACCTACTAAATAATGCTCTTAAAGATACAGGGGAGTTTCTGCCTTTGTGGAGATCAAGACAGACAAGGAATCATCCAAGGGAATATAAAATTACAGCCGTTGGTAGGTACAGTAAGGAAAAGGTATGTGGTGCCAGGAGAATCCACACAGCAGAGGGGGAGATGGTCCCGGCACAAGTGATGACTGAGGTCTGGGGAAGCAGTTCACTAAGCAAGGGGGCAGCGGGCTGCTCCACGCAAAGGAGGCAATGTACAAAGTCTCCAGTGATGGAGGGAGCATGGCCCTTTAAGAATGGAGTATGAGGATGAAGGTAGTGAAGACAGAGGAGGCTGAAGAGCTGGGAAGAACAGGAAGCCACTAGCGGATTTTAATTAAACCTGTTGCTGAAGATGGATTGAATTAGGTTTGCATTTTTAAAATGGCAACAAGGTCAGGGCACCTGAGTGGCTCAATTGGTTAAGCATCTGACTTCAGCTCAGGTCATGATCTCGCACTCTGTGAGTTCGAGCCCCATGTCAGGCTCTGGACTGACAGCTCAGAGCCTGGAGCCTGCTTCAGGTTCTGTGTCTCCCTCTCTCTCTTCCCCTCACCTGCTCATGTGTGCACGCGCTCTCTCTCTCTCAAAAATAAAGATTTTAAAAATTTAAAAAATATAAATAAAATGCCAACAAGGATACAGAGAGAGGAGTTGAAAGGCTACTGCAGCCATCTAGGTGAGACATGATGGCAACTGGGACAAAGCAGAAGAGATGGAAAGAAGGGGATGGGTGCAAGACACTCAAGAGGTAAGAAGGCAGGACCTGATGATGGACAGCATATGCACAGTGAGGAGAAGGAGATGTCCAGGGAACTCAAAGCCTTCTGGCCATGGGACCTGACTTTTGGAGGTGCCAGTCATGGACATAAAGGACAATGGAAGAGGGATGGGGACACTTGGACTAGCTGAGTTTCAGGCACCACGACAAATGCCAAATGGAAATGTCAAGTCAAGCAGTTGAATAAATGAGTCTGAGGCCCAAAGAAAGAGAGGAATAAATCTCTAATCCTGAGTGTAGGGATGGTTTTTACGGGGGCTCAAGGATGAGACTGCCTAAGAGTGAGATAATAAAAAAAGAAAACTCAAGAACAACCATAATTCAAATCAGGAAAACAAAGCAACTTCCTGAATTTATCTAGAGATGATCATCTCAGAAAGGTTTAATGAAACAGGAAAAAAGAAAATCAGAAGGAAAAAGAGATTAACTGTCTCAGAAAAAACACACTGAAATTTCTGGAATACTTAAAGATGTTAATTCCATGTGTAACAAGTTGGCAAAGCCTGCATGCAGCCCTCAGGTAGATATTTTAAGAACTAACTTGCACAGGGTAATGAGACCTTCTGGGAGGTGGCTTGTAGATATGGGCTCAAGGCTACAGACAGAAAGCTTTGATGCTAGGAAAGAAAGCTCTGGCTTCCCAGGGCTGCTCCTGGCCAGGTGGACAAAAGGGAAGGGGCTGTCTTCCAGGAAATGCCAACAGGAGCATTCGTTCCTCAGCTTCTGTAACAAGGTGAAAAAAATTTTGAGATGCATACCCTAGAGAAACGGGGCAACACTTCAGCTGCTATGAAGTACATAATGGGGCTTTGGCTCAGAGGAAGCACACCTGGATATCCAGCTTTGGGGGATTGAAACCCTAGTTGCCCAAAAAGAAATGTGGTTTTTCACAGACTGACAGTGGTGATGGCAGAGAGGCCTCTCTCCAATGCTTTGAAGGCACCAGAAATGAAGGAATATAAATGAGCTTATTCACAAATACAGAAGACACTGCCTATGGACTCTCAGAAGTCTGGGGAGGGGCAGCTAGGGGCACTGCAGACCAAGGTTCTGCATGAGCAGACAGAAGCAAACACCTGTAAAATTTTAGTTACTACCATTAATGTAAAGTCACTCATACACACAGGTGGTTGAGAACTACAGAAATTCAGGTTACTTTAGAAATAAGTATTTGTAGGGGTGCCTGGGTGGCTCAGTCGGTTAAGTGTCCGACTCTTGGCTTTGCTCAGGTCACGATCTCTCGGTTTCATGGGTTCAAGCTCCGCATCGGGCTCTGTGCTGGCAGCACAGAACCTGCTTGGGATTCTGTCTCCCTCTCTCTCTGCCTCCTCCCCACCTGCACTGTCTCTGTCTCTCTCAAATAAAATTTTAAAAAATGTATTAAAAAAAAAAAGGAAAGAAAGAAGTATTCGCAAAAACTTACCTAATTTTCCAAGAGCAGTATTCTACACTACAACTGAAAGCTTACTAAATAGATCCCAGTGGCCTAAACAAGTTCACGTTTCTTATCCTAAACATGCACAATTCATTCCTTTTCCTCCTTGGCCCCAGAAGCATTTTATCTGGAGTTACCATATTCGTTTTTCTTCACATCCAGCTCTTAGCTATTCAGACGCGGAAACCCCAGGCTGGCTGACAAATGTACCAGGACTGGTCAGTGCCCGTAGTAACCGCACAGAACAGGTCAGGCCCAGGGACACAGCAGGCACACCTCACACTCCCAACTGCATTCTCCCAAAGCAGAATCTGAGCTGAGAAACCCACCAAGATACAACCAAATCGGTTCCTTGGGCTTTCTGGAAAGCTCCACTGTGTTTGGAGAAACTATACAAGCACACAGCCCAGGGCTGACACAGGATATGGAAATAAGTAACTGGGCCTGGGCTCAGGGTACCCAGGAAGAGCCCTTGAGAAGGGCTGCCGATCACACCTATCATTCCCACCCACGCCCCCAACCCTAGTTTAGAAAGTGACCTAAGAGGGAAGGGTAAAAAAAATAAGTTCCAAGTTTGCAATTTTTTTTTTCCAAAAGCAAAGGTGCAACTTTTTTGTTTTACACAAGTCTGTACGCTATTATTTTAATATTTAAAGCCTTCTACAGACAATGTTCATTTTCTAAGCCTGAGCCTTTAGTACTAAACCTGCTGAGTCACCTTTTTAGTACAATTATGTGCATGATTCTGACTATAAGAACTCACATTTTCAGGAATCTGGGGGTACTCCCTACCCCCAAAACTATAAGGTTGGGAAATGAAACATAAGAGATTTTCAAGAAGGCAACATTCAATCATGAAGGTGACATCACAGCATGCTCCCAAAACAAAAGCAGCTTGAGATAGAAGACAGTGAGAAATCAACCTCCCAGGAAATGACCAGAATTTAGGCTCCGAGGAGAACATTCAAGCTTGGAAACTGTGTTCATTTTGTGAACAAGACAACCCTTTGTTTGGGGGCTGAATTTACTGTTTTGTTTGTTTATTGGGGGGGGGGGGGG
>NC_064811.1:185093771-185228771 GCF_023721935.1 Panthera uncia
GAGGGAGGGAGGGAGGGAGAGAGAGAGAGAGAGAGAGAGAGAGAGAGAGAGAGAGAGAATCTCAAGCAGGCTCCATGCTCAGGGCAGAGCCAAATGTGGGGCACGATCCCACGACTCTGAGCTCATGACCTGGGCTGAAATCAACAGTCAGATGCCTAAGTGACTGGGTCACCCAGGTGCCCCGAAATTTACTGTTTACAGAGAATGTTAGGACACTCCTGAAAAGATTCTTAAACCTGTCTGTAATGACAACTAATGATATTTTACATCAAATAAAAAGCTTACTCAAATTTATTGCCTTTTATCTCCATTCACACAGCCTGATTAACTCTCACTTTTTACCACTGCATTTAACATGGTATTTTCTCCTCCTGAGTTTATCCCAATCACTTTCCATTTAACATTTGTAAAGCCCAGCTCTGAGGCTATCACTCCTGTCTCAGGAAATGCCAATAGCTGCCATGCCCACAGACTAAAATCCAGTTTTACTCTCAATTGAAGACTTCTACAACGTGGCCCAAAGTACCTTTGCAATCCTAGCTCCTGTGATTCATCTCGTATACTCAGGGGCAACTCAAATCCTAAATGGTACATGTACTCTGTCAACAGTTTGCTTTGTTTACTTTTTGTAAATTTGTTTACTTTTTCATAAATTATGAAAATAAAAATTGTTTCCTTTAGACAGTCTGGTAAATTCAAATAAACACTTTCTTCACTTCTTAGCATACATGTCCTGTGTTTGATGAGATTATGTTCTAGGTTTAATCATGTATCTTCCTACTTAGAAGTTATCATTCCTATATAACTTGTTTCCTAATCTTAAGAAAAAATGCCTTCACAATGAAGATCCAAAAAATAACTGTCCTATATGTGTTATTATTGTTTTTGTATCAAGAGATTATAGGTGTCCAAAACTTCTCTCTTTGAATATATATTTGTGTTTTCTTGTATATGCATAATATATATATGGAAGAATAAACAACTATTAATATCATCTATAGGGAAAATTTCACTGTATACCCTTTTACACGTTTTTTTTAAAAAACGTGAATGTTGGGGCGCCTAGGTGGCTCAGTTGGTTGAGCATCCGACTTCGGCTCAGGTCATGATCTCGCGGTCCGTGAGTTCGAGCCCCACGTCAGGCTCTGTGCTGACCGCTCAGAGCCTGGAGCCTGTTTCAGATTCTGTGTCTCCCTCTCTCTCTGACCCTCCCCCATTCATGCTCTGTCTCTCTCTGTCTCAAAAGTAAATAAACGTTTAAAAAAAATAAATAAATAAATAAATAAAAATAAAAAACGTGAATGTTATCATCTGCATAAAAAATTTAAAAATTATGAATAGTGTGAATTTAAAGGAAAACAACCTTTATACCAGACAGTTAGGGAGGATCCTGTGATTTAAGGGGTTCTCAAAAAGCCATCTTCCTCAAAAACGTTTTTCCCACTATCCACCATGACTTAAATCGTCTAGTTAAAACTTTAGCAAACAAATATTCTGAAGTATATTATGCCATTATCCATTATCAAATTATTGAGGATTACTTTATCACATTAGCATAATAAAGGAAAGTCACAAAGAGGCTGTGTATAGTCTCCCTAATTCCTGTTTCTTTTCCTTTTTCCCCTCAAGTAACTAAATTAAGTTTGTTTTACTCAAAGAACTTTTGTATTTGTACAAGAACTCATTTAGGAATTCTAAAAGTCCTACCCAAGCCAACTGGCACCATGGATTGCTGTGTGAATATTTTACTGTCTCTATAAACATCTGCCTTCCCATCCAGTCTTCTCTATCAATCCAATCTACTCAGCCTGAGAGGGCAGGGACAGGGAGATTCTTGTTCATCTGTGAATCCTCCCCAACGCTAAAAACATGGCCCTGCATTTCCAGAAAGCAATTTCCCAAGCTCTTAATGAGCTTACTGCAAGGTTCTGACCCTTCTCCAGGATGCTGGGGTTATAATTTTAAACCTAAATATGTGAGTAGGGGCACCTGGGTGGCTCAGTCCATTAAGCATCCGACTTCGGTTCAGGTCATGATCTCACAGTTTGTGAGTTTGAGCCTGGCCTCGGGCTCTGTGTTGACAGCTCAGAGCCTGGAACCTTTAGATTCTGTGTCTTCCTCGCTCTCTCTCTGCCCCTCTCCCCTCGTGCTTTTGTCTCTCTCTCTCTCTCTCTCTCAAAAATAACATGTAAAAAAATATTTTTAAGAAAAAAATTTAAAAAACAGTCAGTAGAATACTTAAATTTGCTATCGTCTCAAACAATAATCCATTTACACAGGCAAAACTGATCTATTGAGAGCCTACCACGTGCCTGGCACAGGCACTGAGCAGCTAGGCAAAAAGTGATCTAACAAGATCATAATAGCGGCTATTTAACAGGTACTCAGTAAATGCTTGTTAGATTTGATAAACCACTTGAACTTTTCTATCTGCCTGAACTTTGAAGTCTTTTATTAATGTTTTCTTCATATAGTAGTGGACTTTGGTTTCCCACATGCTATTAAGCATTTCACTTTTGTGGATATTCTCGTGTCGGCCTTCTGACCATCGTTAATTGCTTAGTTTTGAATTTATGGAACACAAATCAAGAAACATCCAACAAGTTACAGTGCAAAAGAGAAAATCCATACTATATGTGAATAATTGATGGGTAGAGAAGCTATTCTCTTATCTACCTATTGTCAAAACGTAAGAAATAATTTTCCTTTTTTCCATTATATGAAGATGCGCTTTGTATTGCTGGTCCAGTAATGAAACTAAGTTTTCTAAACTACTAACTGGCTTCTGCCATATTTCTCTTTCCGTTGCCTTGGTTAGATGAGGTGCTAAGGTCAAGTTAACTGTGACCAGTGAATTGGAGGCTCTTGGTCCAGGTAAGTTAACCGGGCTGGCACAAGACCAAACACAACCTTGGGCCGGGAACACCACGCTATGACAGCCTGCTCAACAAAGGTGGGCTAACAACTGTTAGTTACCCCCGGGCAGGCCAACCCCACAGCACCACAGCTCCAGTGTGCTTGCTGGCCTGCCACAAAGTCCACGTTTCTCTAAGTGGGGCCCAGAGAGCAACTGTCAAGACCTTCCTGACCTTACAGAAAAGCTTCCTCAGGACCTGAATACACCACTGGATATTATTTCTACCTGAGTTGAAAATTATTGTTACTACTTTAATCGGCAGTAATTCCCACCCAAATGAAACAAAAATTCTTGCACATAGCAGATGCCCAACAACTACTACTACTGGATTAACTGGAGGGGGAAAAGCATGAAGTAGTGAGAACAGACAATCTTATCATCATCTGCAAACACTCCCTGAGCCCCTGCTAGATACAGGTATAGCAAAAGGTGTCAATCAGGGGTCCTAATCACATGGAGTTTACAGCCAATAACTACACTGTGAGACACACAGAAGCATTTTAGACACTCCCTGACGCAAAAACCACTTTTCGCTTTCAGTGTGGCTTTTTTAGCTGCCTACTTTTAACGATGTATGCATTTTTTTTCCCTCTATAGGAGACCAAAAAGAAAATGAAGAAGAGGGAAGGAAGGACGGACAGCTAGAAGGACAGCATTTTAGAAGACTCTAAAATGTGTGAGAACAAATGACGATTCCTTCCTTCATGCTGAATCAAAATTTCTGTAGTAATGTACTCACTGTATCTTACAGAGGCACCATTTGGTTTACTACTCAACAGCCTCCCCCTCCACATATGTTAGATGACCTGTGTGGTCCAGCTGCTACCCCCACAGAACTGACAGATATTTTACACTACACCACGTGCTTATGCTTCCATTCATAAAGAACAGAGCATTAAAAAAAACAAAATAAAACTAAACACAAATTAGAAATACAGCACAACTAAAGGCTTGAGTAAATAGCACCAGTACTGTTAAAAAAATATAAAATTTTATGTGAAAAATCTGCATTTCAATTACAATACAGACTTGGAAAGTAAAGTTTCTAATGTACTTACTTTCTCGTTAAAGACTATTATAAGGATCCAAGTTCAAAAAAAATGACCAATGATCTACTTTCCATAAATTACATTTCACTTCTTCTAGTACCTGAAATCTTCAGGATTACATATGCTGCTTCATGTCCTGTCACCTTTAAAGTACTATTTTCTCTGGGCGCCTGGGTGGTTCAGTTAAGCGTCCAACTTCGGCTCAGGTCATGATCTCGAGGTTCACAAGTTCAAGCCTTGCGTTGAACTCTGTGCTGACAGCTCAGAGCCTGGAGCCTGCTTCAGAGTCTCCTCCTCGCTCCCCACCTGCACTCTACCTCTCTCAAAAATAAACATTAAAAAAATAACAAAATACTATTTTCTCTAATTCCTCTACTAAACCATCTTTCTGGATGCTAATCCAAGTTTTATCTACCCAGAAGTATAAGTGAGTGGGGAGGTTTGAGGAAATGTATTTTCCAGGAAATAGGATGGTAACTAACCCACAACATGCAGCTTCTAGGCCTTCAGAGGACTAGAATACTACAGGATTTTGACCCTGACCTCACCATCTAAACTTCCTGCTCCCACTTACTAGGCACTCTTAATCACTTAACTCTTATTTTTTGTTTCAAAAGCATTTATCACTAACAAAAAATATCTCCTTTGTTGTCTGATCTCCCATAAGGCTATAATCTCCAGAGAGTAGGGCTTTTGTGTGTCTCACTGATTCAACCCCAGCTTGCAGAATAATACTTGGCTCATATAAAACACTCAGTAGGGGAGCCTGGGTGGCTGGGTTGGTTGAGCTTCCAACTTCCGCTCAGGTCAGGACCTCAGGATCTGTGAGCTGGAGCCGGGCGTTGGGCTCACTGCTGTCTGCATACAGCCCGCTTCAAATCCTCTGTCCCCTTCTCTCTCTCTGCCCCTCCCATGCTCATGCTCTCTCAACCATAAATACAACATCAAAAAAAACCAAACTCGATAAACACATATGGAGTAAATTATTTCTTACAATACTCAAAAGAAATGGAACATCATTTACAAATCAATAAGCCAACTAGTAAAATCTTTGGATCCTTATTTTTGTCATTGTAGAAAAAAATCATGAGAAAAAACACACCTGCTTACCAACTCTTGCTAAATTAGATATGAAAAAAATGGATAGTTAAATGAAGGTTTTTAAAGGAAATAAACACTACTAATTTTTTTAGAATACCAGGGAAACAGAAGTTCCTATACCTTAATATACTGAATTCCTGATGGATTTACAGAGAGTGAGGATGCCTGACTTCCTTCCCTACAACCCTCCAGCCATTATCTCAGGGCTGCATTTCGAACCGACAGACTCAGGACAGGGTAATTTTGGCGAAGAGTGTGATGATTTTTACAAGAGTAAGTGGATCATATCATAAGCAAATACAAAACCCAGAGGATAATGATCCCTCTAACAAATATCCTTATGAACCACTGCCATTTCCCTTACCGGAATGTGCTTAGGCAACTTCAATTTCATGACAGTATCATTCAGTCCAGCAGCTAGTGCCACATTATGTTGTGTATTGATCTGTTGTGATTTCAAATCCATATTGTTTTGAATTGAGGTTGTTTTGATCTAGTTTGAGAAACCATGTCAAGATGATATCTGCAGAACTGTTGTGCTGAGTGCTTCTCCATATGAATATATGGATGAATAAGTATGATGTAATGGGCTTTAAATACCAGCAGTTTGTGTGGTCCTACCCAGAGTGTTCAGGCGGGGCAAGGCTACTCTTTGCCGATCTAAACAGCTCTCTGTAGATCTTAAGACACTTGCTCCTGTTGTGGTCAGGCAACTCCCGGTCAGCAGGGGTGTTAAACCATACAGCAGTCTTGAGAAGGGAAGGGACATCTGTTCCTGCCTTGGTGAGGGTATTTCTCACAGGCAGTGGTACAGGCTGTGTAACTGTCCCCAAAGTACTAACCTGCAGGGCAGCCAGCCCTGCCTACCAACACCAATGCCACTGTCACTAGCTACATGTCCCAGCAGCTAATACCCAACTTTTGGTTGAAAGGACTTACTCTACCAAGAACCAACTCCTAGAGAGGCACACCTCAAATAAATCTGGACTTTATTTCTCCACTGCCTGGAACAACAGTATAATTCACCTATCATGGGTCTGTGGGGTTTGTATTTCCTTACCGGATTATTGAGAGACACTACCCTGTAACTTAGGGCTTATGAAATAGAACTCATAATTATATTTCCGCAGAAGTTATAATTCCCATAGTAAACCCGTGTTAAATACATTATTAGCAGAAACAAATCTCAGGCTCGGCATAATGTGCCCCGAACAAAACAAGCTACAACAGAATCAAGTTTCATTATTTGATTTAAAGGGTTACGTATGAGAGAAAGCTGGGAGGCTGAGCAAGTAGCGGTCTGGCACTAAGGAAGAGAAGAGCTCATTTGAAACACTCTCATTTCCTAGATTTTCTAACCACCGCCCTGCTGTCCCACCCCTCCCTGGGATACCTTTGCTTTTGTTGCAGACTGAAGTGCTATCTGACATCCCCTTTCAAAATCACAGAAACTAGCTGGGGCTGCGTTCTCAACATGGTGGAAGACAGGATGCCGCGGTAAGAAGTGTCCACAGCCTCGGGTGAGAGGTCCCGGCAGGGCGAGCTAAGCCAGACGAGCCTGTCTGAGCAAGTTTCCGCACCGGTGAAAGGTCAGAAAGTTACCTCTCCCAGAAAACGGTTAGAAGCAGCAAACACCATGATCCGCACAGGGCGCAGCGCGTGCGTACAGGGGGGACTCCCCTCGCCAACTGCAGAGCGACATTCAAGATTTGGATTATTCAGCTAGCAAGGTTGTGCCTGAGGATGGTTGTGGAGCAACTACACTGCCTAACAACGTGCATCTCGGCGAGCATCCCGCAAGCTCGGAGGAGCCCGGAGCCCGCCCCCTCTCCCCCCACCCCCCACCGGCGCGGGCCGAGGGAACGCTCGCAGCTACCCGCCGGGCCGACCAACCCCAGCCGGGTCTCTCTCCGGGAGGCCAGGCAAGAGGGGACCGGCCACGCCGCCGCCACCCGGGGCTCCGAGAGCGGGCGGCGGGCACCGGAAGCGGGGAGGGCCCGGCCGAGGCCCCGAGCACGCGAGGCAGCGGGGAGACCAGTACTTACCCCCGGCCCGCGGCGGGCGGCCGCGGCCAGCCGTCTCCAGGTGGCGACGAAGTCGGGCGGCGGGGCTCGCCGGCTCCGGCAGACGAGGGAGAACAGGGTTCCCAAGAGGAAGGCGGCCGCGGCGCAGCCCAGGTACAGGCTGAGCCGGAGCAGGACGGTGCACGGCCCCGCGCCTCCGGCCGCCTGCCAGCAACCGGGCCCCAGGCAGGAGAGGCACACGGCGGCGAGTGCGGCCACCGCCACGGACACTCGCCAGCTCCAGCCGCCAGGGCTCCCCGGCGCCGCCGCGTCTTCCCGGGCGTCCGGCCGCCGCTCGCCCGGGGCGCCCGGGGCTGGGCGGCCAACGGTGGCCGCTGCCGGCACGAGGCTGAGGCCGGCGCCGCTGCTGTCGGTGGCATCGGGGTGCATGCTGCTTCCTGTACCGCTAAGGACAGGCACATCTCCTGCCCTGCTGTCCCCCGGCGCTGCCCCGGACGGTGGCCTCTGCGCGGCGCCCCCTCCCCTCGCCGCTCCCGCCGCCGCCGCCGCCGCCGCCGCCGCTCCGGAGGCACAGGCAGTCCGCGCTCATGCCCTCGCCGGCGGCCCACCGAGGGAACGGCTCCAACAGACGCCGCCGAGCTCCTCTCAGCGACCCCTCAGCGCCGCCACCCGGCTCCGGCCCCGCAGCCCGTCCGGCCGGGCGCGCCCAGGTAGCCGGACCGCGTTGTGACTTAAGCTGGCGAAGCCAGAGGCGGAGCGGGGGCGGGAGCGGCCCGGAGGTGCTCGTCAGGCGGGGGGCGGAGAGCGACCGCGGCCCGCTGAGTGACAGGTGGGAGGTGCCCGGCCTCGCCCGGCCCCCGCCGCCCACCCGCGGCGCGGGGGCGGGGTCCGAGCGCCACCGCCCCTCAGGGGAGGGGGCACGGCCAATCGCTGGGAAAACTGCTAGGTCCCCGCCCTCCTCCTCCCCTCCCCCCAGGGTACCGTCAGAGGATGGAAAATTTTGCCGCAGGTGTCAGAAGCGCTTGTAATTAATTCTCCGGCTCAGGTGATCCCTTAATCCTCGCTCTGGGCTCTTCACTGACAAGTAACCTCTTCGCCTGCTTAGGGCTCCCCAAATGTCTGCCTTATTTTCACCTGCTGTTTAGATTCGGGGGGCAAGCCATTTCTAAGCCTCACTTTTGACACAGGTTCCCTCAACGACCTTCCTTTCCCCACCCAGCCGCCTCAGGGAAGGGATCGACGAATGTGGAAGCGGAATGAAGCCTGCAGCTGCTAGTTATGGAAAGGCCCAGAGAAGTGGGCCTAGTGCCAGGGAGTGTACACAGCTGCCATAATCACTTTGGCTCCAAGTCCCTATATTTTTGTTACCAGAGATTCAGTACAAATGTTATTACCCACGCAAGTGAAAGCGGTCCAAATCGTTTTTAGAGAACGTATTTTCCTATTCTCCTATCATGGTCCCGTCGTTAATATACAGATAATGTTTACTGAAAAAAATGTTGGTAATGCTAGATAAATGCTAGTAAATTACTACTAGGACCAAGAAAGCAGCAGCTGTATCTTTAATAGTTAAAAAGAATTGGAAAGGAAACGAAGGAATTCTAAAGAGATTAATGATTTAAAAGGATGGGTGATAGGGCAAATCCGGAATAGAAGAAAGGGAAGGAGAGGTAAACAGACTGAGAGAGGCAGTGAGAAAGGACACGGGCAACAAAAGCAAAGTCTCAAAACTCTCTTCAAGTAGGAGTCCCGAAGAATGTCAACAGTTTAACAGCACTATTGTTTTCCAATAAAATGATTTATATCCTGCTTCCCAGGGAGCAAAGTTAAGAAAAATAAGCATAGTTAAGAAAAATAAGAAAAATAAGCATAGTTAAGAAAAATAAGCACCCAATGCCACTGGGTGGCTCAGTCGGTTAGGCATCCGACTTTGGCTCAGGTCATGATCTCACAGTTCATGAGATCGAGCCCCGCATCTGGCTCTGGGCTGACAGCTTAGAGCCTGGAGCTTGCTTCAAATTCTACGTCTCCCTCTCTCTCTGCTCCTCCCCAGCTCATGCTCTGTCTCTCTCCTTCAATAATAAATAGAAACATGAAAAAAAAATTCATAAAGAAAAATAAGCATTAAAATAATATTTTCAAATTCCTCTGACTATACTGTTTTTCAATAAGGAATCATCTGTCATTATTTCAACAAAGAAAAAAACATTCATATGAAGTAAGATATTTGGTGGATATTCTTTGTGTTTTTACTATTTTTTAATTTTCTTTTCTTGTAAGTATTGTTTTATGAAGAATAATTTACATACAATGAGCTGTGCAATTGATTTTTATATCTACCAATTTATTTGTTGTTTCAAGTTTTTATTTAAATTCCAGTTAGTTGTTTATTCTTTTAAAACAAAGTATTCCAAAGGTTATTATCAAGAAGACATACTGGAAATATGGTGTGTCGATCATCTATTGTCACATAACGAACTACCACCAAATAACCACTTTATTTGCTTATGATTTTGTGGGTCAGCAATTTGGGCTGGGGTCATTAGGCAATTCTGCTCTTGCCTCGGGTAACTAATGAAACTATGGTCTCCTGGTGCACAGGCTGGGCTATTTGGTCTATGGAGTCTGTTGAGATGGCTCGTCTCTGCTTCCTGTGTACTTATCCTCCAAAGGTCAGCTTGCCCTTCTTCACATGACAGTTTCAGGGATGCCCTGTGCAAATTCTTTTTAAGCTTTTGCTCGCATTACATTTGCTAATGTCCCATTGGCCAAAGCAAACATATGGCCCAACCAGTAATTAAACAGGGAGTGGTCTACACATGGACTTAAATATAGAGAGCTATAATTCGTTGGTTGTATTACTTTAACAACCTACCTCAGTTTGCTCGGCAGAATACACTAATCAGTTTCTCATGGATAATCTGGCTGCTCACCCAAATCAGTGGTATCCAATGACTTATCACTGCAAATATGTTAAAGTTCACATTTCTTTTCCCTGGAATTAATAGTTCTTCATAATCTAATTCCATTTATCTATAAGATAAAGAAAAGGACCTAAGTAAGGATAGGGACAAGGGAGACAGTATTTAATTATGTTTGCCAGTAAAGAGTTTGGCAATAGAGCTTTATCATTTACCTTTATTTTATTCTAATATTTTCAAGTTATGAAACATAAAGCAAAAAAAAAAAAAACAAAAAACTGCACTCGCTTAGTTTTTTTTTTTTTTAACGTTTATTTATTTTTCAGAGAGAAAGAGACAGAGTGCAACCAGGGGAGGGGCAGAGAGAGAGGGAGATGCAGAATCTGAAACAGGCTCCAGGTTCCGAGCTGTCAGCACAGAGGCCAACGCAGGGCTCCAACCTACGAACCGTGAGATCATGACCTGAGCCGAAGCTGGACACTTAACCAACTGAGCCACCCAGGTGCCCCGCACTCACTTAGATTTTAATAGCCAGTATTATTGGGCAGCACATTATAAAGAAAGAATGTAAATTGTGTTGACTTATTATCTAATTTCTCCAAAATGCATGTGGGCCAAAAATGCTTTTCGAACTCATCTATATGCTGTTTCATGAAGTATGAGCAGAGTAAAATATAAAATAGGCAGGGCACGATATTGATTAAATGTACTTGCATAAATTAGGAAAGAATTTTGAATATTTTCAGATTAACATTATGTATTTAATATTTAAAAAAAAATTGTTTACATTTATTTATTTTTGAGAGACAGAGAGAGACAGAGCACAAGCAGGGGAGGGGCAGAGAGAGAGGGAGACACAGAATCCAAAGCAGGATCCAGGCTCTGAGCTGTCAGCACAGAGCCCAACCCGGGGCTCAAGCCCACAAACTGTGAGATCACAACCTGAGCCGAAGTCGGATGCTTAGCTGACTGAGCCACCCAGGCGCCCCTATGTATTTAATATTTTATAAAGTTTGTATACCAAAAAGAAGCCAGTGTCTCTCATTTGTCATTTATTTGCTCTAAGAAAGAGAACATAATTATGGAAAATAAAAATTAGTATTAGAGGTTTTTTTAAGTGTTTATTTATTTTGAGAGAGAGAGAATGGGGGAGAGGCAGACAGAGGGGGAAAGAGAGAGAGAATCTGCACCGTCAGCACTGAGTCTGACATGGGGCTCAATCTCACCACCATGAGATTATGACCTGAGCTGAAATCAAGAGCCAGATGTTCAACCCACTGAGCCACTCAGGTGTCCCCAAAATTAGTATTAGAGTTTTAATGAGTCCTGAACAGGGGTTGCACATAGCAGGCCCCTAATAAATACTTTTGAATGAATAAATCTGATATTCTTCCATGATAATATATCTAGGATAATTGAGTAGACCAAAAAAAGTAATAAAATAATCTCATATTTTAATGGAAGCTTCAACTTTTGGAAATCCTTTTGAAACATATGTCCCCCACTATAACTCTGTAAAGGAGATATGGTAAGCATGATCCCATTTTCCAGAGGAAGAAACTGAGGCTCAGAGAAGTTAAATGAGCTGCTCAAAATCACAGCTAGTAGGTGGTGGACCTAAATTATAGGATTCTGCCCCATTATGCTATCTTTCAAATACAGTAGTTAAAAGTAATGTCAAAGGACAAAATTGCTTCTAAAGTATACAAATAATGTCCTTACCAAACCCATGCAATAAGAATACAAATAATGTCCTTACCAAACCAATGCAATAAGAATAGCACTCATCTGGCTTTTAAATAGACTGTAAATTTCTGTGAGGTAGTATGTGACTTCTATTCATTCTTTCATTCAGTCTAAAAATATTAGGAAGGTGCTTTGTTTAAAAACAGTATAGGGGCACCTGGGCAGCTCAGTTGGTTAGTCTGACCCTGGATTTTGGCTAAGGTCATGATCTCATGGTTCGTGGGTTCCAGCTCCACATTGGGCTCCGTGCCAACAACACCAAGCCTACTTGGGATTCTCTCTCCCTCTCTCTGCCCCTTCCCAGCTTAAGCTCATGCTCTCTCTCAAAATAAATAAATAAACTTAAAAAAATAAAAATAAATTTAAAAATATAAAATACAGTCTTTGTCCTTGAAGAGCTCACATTCTGATTGGTGTAGGGGGGAGGAAGCATTAAGCAATGTAACGTATATTACTAAGGTATTACAAAGTTCTATGATGGCAAGAAGAGAGCTACTAATCCTGCTTTGTGGGAGTTCAGGAAATTCATATGTGAACCTAAGTCATTTTGCTTCCTCAATTTCCTCTATTCCAGCATTTAAATGTGTTGAACTACCCCCTTTTAGATACTTAAAAAATATGAAACCTAACTACATTTAATTTCAATTTGGTTTATAAACTTCAACCCAGTAAAGATTTCATCCTTCAAAACTTAATTCATAAATTAAAAGTTTTCCATATGCTTATAAGTTTAGCATAGATGAAAAAACCACCAGCTATTATCCCAAGATCTTTTTTTTTTTTAACGTTTATTTATTTTTGAGACAGAGACAGAGCATGAACGGGGGAGGGTCAGAGAGAGAGGGAGACACAGAATCGGAAGCAGGCTCCAGGCTCTGAGCCATCAGCCCAGAGCCCGACTCGGGGCTCGAACTCACGGACCGTGAGATCGTGACCTGAGCCGAAGTCGGACGCTCAACCGACTGAGCCACCCAGGCGCCCCCCAAGATCTTTTAATAGCTCTCTACAGAAATAGTCAAGCCCATATTCTGCTTCAAGAGGTATACAATAAGTGAAAAAAAAGTTTTTTAAGGGGCCAAGGGATATTATTTACATATTTTCTGATGAAAGAGTTCAGATTCAATGAATTTGGGGAAGAGCTTTTTTACACCTCTGAGTTGATGACCCTCTGTGACCAGAAGTATGAAGAGGCACAGAGCAAAATCTCTGGCCTGAAGAAGTTTGTTTACAATCGACTTCATGCATTCGTTGATTCATTCATTCAGTACAGACTACTGAGGATGGGCTCTTTCCAGGAAAAGAAAACCAGGGAAAAGGCAAAAGTTTACAAATAGCCCAGAAAAAGAGCCGAAATTAAAGTTTAAGATATAAGATTTTTTTATTTTTCATAAGACATACACAAAATTTAATATTTTGACCATTTTTAAGTGTACAACTCAGTGGCATTAGGTACATTCACATTGTTGTACAACCATCACCGGCATCCATCCCCAGCCCCTGGTAATCTCTCTTCCTTTTTCTTTTTTTGAAGATTTTATTTTTAAGCAATCTCCACACCCATCACGGAACTCAAACCCACAACTTTGAGATCAAGTGTTGCACATGCCACTGACTGAGTCAGCCAGGTGCCCCAATTCTATTCTAATCTGTTACTGTGACTTGCCTATTTTAGGTACCTCATTCGTGTGAGTGGATTCATATATTTGTCCTTTTGTGTCTGGCTTATTTCACTTAACATAAATGTTTTCAAGATTCACCCATCATTATAGCACATATCATAACTTCATTCTTTTTTGTGGCTGAATAATATTCTTGTATGGATTTACAGCATTTAAAACAATTTTTTTAATGTTTGTTTTTGAGAGAGAGAGGGAGAGAGAGAGAGAGAGAGAGAGAGAGAGAGACAGAGCCTGAGCGGGGAGAGGGGCAGAGAGAGAGGGAGACACAGAATGCGAAGCGGGCTCCAGGCTCTGAGCTGTCAGCACAGAGCCCGAAGCGAGGTTTGAACTCACGACCTATGAGATCATGACCTGAGCCGAAGTCAGAGCCTTAATGGACTGAGCCACCTGAGGTTTGTTTATCTATCTTTGGTGGACATTTGGGTTGTTTGTCTTTTGGCTTTGGTGAATTATGCTGCTATGAACATGGGTATACAAACATCCATTTGAGACTCTGCTTTCAATTCTTTAGGGTACATTCCCAGAAGTGAAACTGCTGGCTCACATAGTACCTGTGTTCAGTTTACTGAGGAACTGCCATAGTTTTCCATAGCAGTTGTACCATTTCATATTCCCAGGAGCCAAACACAAGGGTTCTAATCTCTCCACACCTTTGCCCATCCTTGTTATTTCCTGTCTTACTTTTATAACAGCAATCCTAATATGTGTGAAGTGATATCTCATGATTTATTTGCATTTCCCTAATGATTAGTGATGTTGAGCATCTTTTCCTGTGCCCATTGGCCATTTGTATATATTCTTGGAAGAAATGTCTATTCAAACCCTTTGGATAGCAAACTTTGACCACAGAGTTAGACAGACAATCATCCCTGGCAAATGGTGCCAGCATAGTTTTACCAAGCAGAATTAAGTGAAATCCTGGCGGTTAGTCTACAAAAAAGAACAAAATGATTCTGTGTATTTGTTGGTAGTTACAACCGAAAAGTACAAAATGCATTGTGAAGAACAAAAACAGAGCCAATTCCTTAGTGATGCTCCCTAGGCTATGCATAACCCTTAGTTCCCAGCTTTCTTTGCACTTCCTTGTAAAAAAAAAAATACACCTCTCTCTGACCCTCCCCTGTTCACGCTCTGTCTCTCTCTGTCTCAAAAATAAAGTGTTAAAAAAATAAAAAAATAAAAAAAAATACATTATTAAATACCCATTGAATTAGGTTTTTAAGTGCTGCTATAATAAATTACTACACCCAGTGCTTTAAAACAACACAAATGTATTCTTTTTCTGTTCTGGAGGTCAGAAGTCTAAAATCAAGGTATTAACAGGGCTGCATTCCTTCTGGAGGCTTCAGGGGAGAATACCTTTTCTTCCCTTTATCAGCTTCCAGAGGTGCCTGCTTTCCTTGGCTCAAGGCCGCTTACATCACTCTGATCTCCTGCTGCTTTCTTTAATTAAAAACATTTTTTAAGTGATAGTTTAAAAAAATGTTTTTAATGTTTATTTTTTGAGAGAGAGAGAGAGAGAGAGATAGCGTGTGGGAGTGGGGGAGGGGCAGAAAGAGAGGGAGGCACATAATCTGAAGCAGGATCCAGGCTCTGGGCCATCAGCCCAGAGCCTGACACGGAGCTTGAACCCAAGAACCGTAAGATCATGACCTGAGCTGAAGTCGGATGCTTAACTAACTGAGCCACCCAGGATCCCCTAAATTGACAGTTTTACTGAGATAAAACTGACATATAACAGCATGTAAATTTAGGGTGACAACATGATATATATGTTATGAAATGAATACCATGGTAAGTCCAGTTAACAACAATCACTTCACAGTTTTTTTCTCTTGTGATAAGTTTTAAGATCTGCTGTCTTAACTTTCAAATATACAACACAGTATTGTTAACTATAGTCACAGTACTATACATTACAATCTTGCTTCTATGGCCACCCCTCCTATTAATGACTTGGAAACTTCTTGACTCTCATTTTTAAGAATCCATGATTACACTTGGAGCGCCTGGGTGGCTCAGTCGGTTAAGGGACCTACTCCAGCTCAGGTCATGATCTCACGGTCTGTGGGTTCGAGCCCCGCATCGGGCTCTGTGCTGACATCTCAGAACCTGGAGCCTGTTTCTGATTCTGTGTCTTCCTCTCTCTCTGCCCCTCCCCTGCTCAGGCTCTGTCTCTCTCTGTCTCTCAAAAATAATTAAGTGTAAAAAAAAAAAAACCCAAAAACAAAAAACATCTGATTACACTGAACCCTCCTAGATAATCGAAGTTAATTTTCCCATCTCAAGATCCTTAGTCACATAGCCCAAGTCCCTTTTCCCACCTTAAACAGCATATTCACAGGTTCTGGGGATTAGGAGGTGGACATATTTGGAGCACCATTATTCTACCACACCTAATACACAACTGTGAGTTCAAAATCGAAAAATTATGGCATTCAACATATTCCACATTTTTCTCTTAATTTAACTACCCACCTCATTTACCAATAGTCAGAAGACTTTATAATGTGTCACCAGCTCTTGAATCACACAACTAGTTCTTTGATCTGAACTTTACTGATCTAAATAATCGTAAAGCCACAGCCGCCCTCATTTTCACTACTGTTGTTTTGGGGAGGAGGTACAAGATCATTAAAGCCACTTTCCCAATTAAATTGGCCACCCTAACAACTAGGTCCACCCGCATTCCTGTTAACAGCGGGGTCAACAGCAGTTAGCACCTTGCCCGGTGCACCGGGCAACTAAGGGCCTAAAAGGTAAGCTTCTTCCCGTGTCCCTTCCCACCCGAGAGTCGCGGGCCCTGCCTCCCAGTCCCGGCCACCCACCGCACGGCGCGTCGAGCCTCTCTAGGCCGCCGGCGAACCCCCCCGCGCTCTATGACGCCCGCCGCGAGGAGCGGAGAGGAACCACCAGGAGCCGCGCCGCTCGCCGGGCCCCCGCCCAGTTCCCGCGTGGCTCGCAGCGCTCCCTCGGCGCCCTCCTTTCCCTTTCCGCTGTCTCCGCCTCCGGAAGCTCGAGCCTGGCTGCTGGGAGCCGCGAGCGGAGATTGCGTGCGCGCGCTAGCGTGTGCGCGCGAGCCTGCAACGCCTCGGGCGGCGCGCCAGGCGGCCGCAGCGGCCCCGACACCCAGGTAAGCGGCGCGCGAGCAACCCCTCCTGCCCCGCCGCCCCGCCGCCCCGCCCGCGACGCGCCCGCCACCCTTCCCCTCCGGGATCCGTTTCCCCTCTACCGAGCCCAGGCTGCGGCGAGCACTCAGAGTCGGTATGAGGAAGCCAGCGTGGGAAGTTAGGAAGGCCGGCCGGCCGGGACCCCCCCACCAGCCCTTGGCTCCGCCAGCCCTACGGCCCGGCCGGCCTCTCGGGTGGCGGGTGTAACCACAACAAAGACGTCCGAGCCTGCGGTCGGCGTGTCCGTGGGGCCGCTCGCAGCCCCAGCCGGCCCCTGGGAGCCGCCGGGCCTGCCCTCGGGACGCTTTCGCGGATGGAGTGGGGACCGGGGTCGGCCGGAGTTTAGAAGTGGTTGTAACCAGGAGCTGGGTTCAGGCCACCGCCGCCCACCTCCGCGGCCTTGACTCTGAACCCTGGCGCCTGAGGGGCTGTCAGTTTTCTGCTGCTGCCTGGGGCCGTGGGGGTGGGGGAAGGGGGTGGTCCGGAGGAGGTGGTAAACTGACCCTCTCGAGTTCTTGGAAAAGGGATGTTTATTTCGGGCCGAGATTTTCGTGTACCCCACGGGTTACCTTCTTTGGACCGTATTATATACATAATTATAGAAACAGTGTAATGTCACAGTAACAAAATGACAGTTTAAAAAATGCCAGATTATTTGTGTGTTTTTCTTTTTTTATTTTTATTTTTATTTTTATTTTTATTTTTATTTTTATTTTTATTTTTGAGACAGAGAGAGACAGAGCATGAACGGGGGAGGGGCAGAGAGAGAGGGAGACACAGAATCGGAAACAGGCTCCAGGCTCCGAGCCATCAGCCCAGAGCCTGACGCGGGGCTCGAACTCACGGACCGCGAGATCGTGACCTGGCTGAAGTCGGACGCTTAACCGACTGCGCCACCCAGGCGCCCCTTTGTGTGTTTTTCTGATGTATCTTGAGCGTTAGTATTTCTGGTTCTGTAAGAGCTAGACAAATGGTGAGTGTCCAAGGGACGCCCAGTCAGCTTTGACACATGCCGGTTTTCGTTGAGCCCCAGAAGAGTTATTAAGTGATCTGTCATTTAATTTTTACCCTTTCCCAGTATGTGGTGAAGAGAATCTTTACAGTGTCATTAAATGCATATTTTTATGTAAATGGAATCTCATTAACTTGGAAATAAATGTTATCAGAAGGATTACTTGGTGGATGGGATCACTGTATAGTTTTTCTCTAAATTACGTTTAAACCCCTGGAGTGTTTAAATCCTAACGATAACCTTGTCTGTTGGATGTTATGCCTGAAAAGTCTCCCAGGGTTTATGCGCCACCTCCCACGAACTGTGACCACTTAGGAAGTTGGGTCCTTACAACTGTTGAGGACGACATGAACCATGTAAATACAAATAAGGGGATAGTTAATTCTGGTGTGGGGGGTGCGGTGGGGATTGGTGGGGGACGATTGGGGGAAACTATCAAGGAAACTAGCTCAGGGAGAAGCATTGATTTTTCTGCTTACATAGCTAGCAAAGAGACTAGGGTTGGGTCTTCAGGCTCCTGACTCCAGACTCCCTCATCGGGTAAACATTCTTTGAATGTCTAATATTTGTCAGATCCCACTTTAGGCACTGGGGATATAAAGATGAGCAAGATGCCAGGAATTCCCAGTTTGGTAAGGAGATAAGGCGGGAAACTTAGCTATGAAAAATAGGGATTTCAAAGAAGTTCCTAATCATTTGGCTTACAGATTGATGTTGGGATTTAGACCTAGTTCATAAAATGTTAAAGTTGGGAAAATCCTATCTAATGCATGAATTCCTTTTGTAGCAGCCCAGCAAGTGGACATGTAGTTTTTACTCCAACATTGTCTAGTGACTTCTGGCTCATAATCTTAGAAAGTAGCCCATTCCATTTGAGCAGTTCTTATGTTAATTTCAGAACAGCTTCCTTATACATTATACATCTGTTGATGCAAGTTCTACCTCTGGAACTACCAATAACAGTTGTAAAATCTTTTTTCATATCACAGTTTTTTGAGTATCTGAATACCTGCTTTCTCTTAGCCATTTCTTTTACTAGCCTATGAATGCCTTGTTCTGTAAACCACTGATCATGACTTAAATTCTAGACTCTTCCCCGTAGCACCCAGAACTAAATGCTTCATTCAAGAAGTACTTTGACAAGCAGAATATAATTCAAGTTGTCTTAGACTGTATATGACTATCCCGATATGATTTAAGAGTATTTTGGTCTTTTGGTTCCTAAGTCATGCTTTTGCCGCTTGGTAACCTCCGCGTCTTTTTTCAAAGAACCTTCTTTTAAGCTGGGGTCCTCCGTGCACCTTCCCTCCTTACCTTCCCTCATTCTGTGCCTGTGCTATTAATTGTGTTATTATTTGGCTGTTTCAGAGTATTCCTCCCCATTGGGGTTTTTAGCTTATTAATATTCCTCTGCTTATTTGAGTATAGCATAATCAGTAAGACGGCTGACTGTCTGGCCAGGCTGCCTGGATCCAAATCCTGACTCTACTGCTTTCTGGCCACGTGGTCTTGAATATGTCAGTTAACCTGTCTGAGCTGCAGTTTCTTCATCTCGAACCTCAAAGTTGTTACCAGTATTAAATGGTTGATCAGTGAAAAAGTGCTTAGAAAGTGCTTAGTATATAACCTATATGAATGTTAGCTTCTTTTCCATTTATCCAGAACCTTCTGAATCTTTATTTTCAACCGTCCATCTCAGTTTTTTTTTTTAATTCACAAATTTGATAAAGCTTGACATCACAAGAAGCATACAGAAACAAACTAATAACTTGAAATTGGTCAGGCCGTTTAAATTTGCTAGGCCTTAGTTCTAGTGTAAGGGGGTACAGTCTTTTCCTTTCAGGACTGTTGGGGATCTCTGAGGATACAGGAAGGGTATTAGTTCTAACTTGCATTATTTTGCCATGTACCATCTTGAGGAACTTCACGTAGGTCTCACTCAAGGTTATCAGGAATCACAAGATTTAACTTGAAATGCCAAATACACAAAGAGGAGGCTTGCTGGAAACATTTCAAGTTTAGTGTCTTCCAGAATTGTCACTCTCCTTGCCAGAAATAACTTTGGAATTCACTACTGTATTTGGAAAGGGGGTTTGGTCACAAGCTCATGTTGGATTCTAAGGAGTCACAAGTTAATTCAAAGTTCTGAATTCTTGTTACCTAGGTTAACACTTTTAATTTACCTAAGGCTACTAGTTTATTTCATTTGTGGTGCCAGTGAGATTTGTTCCAATTTACTTTGTTAGAGGAAAACTGCTACATGGCAGATCAGCAAAATGCATGGCAGTCACTGGCATGTGTATCTTTTTTTTTTTTTTTTAATGTTTATTTATTTTTGAGACAGAGAGAGACAGAGTGCAAGTGGGTGAGGGGCAGAGAGAGAGGGAGACACAGAATCTGAAACAGGCTCCAGGCTCTGAGCGGTCAGCACAGAGCCCGACACGGGGCTCGAACCCACAGACTGTGAGATCATGACCTGAGCCGAAGTCGGACGCTCAACCGACTGAGCCACCCAGGCGCCCCTGTGTATCTTATTTTAACTGTACAGACCATCCTCTCCTACAGAGAGCTCCTAAACCATTGCTAAACAGGTTCCATTTTCCTTTCAAAATCCCAATGATGAGAAGAAAATCTTGTTACCTTACCCAGTTTACCATCATGTAAATCATAGATATCACAGCCATGTATCTTAAAGGTTAAAAAACAAAAACAGATCTTAGTTCCTTTGGAAGGACCATACTTGGAAGCAGAATAGAACAGTGGTTAATAACAGGATCCTTAAACTATGCCTGCTTTGGAATCCTGGCTGTGCCGCTCACTAGTTGTGTGACTCCGGGCAAGTTCTTGCTCTGCTTCATTTTTCTCATCGGTAAATAGGAGTAATAAAACTTCTTAAGCTTAGATACATTTTAGCTGTTAGTTGTACTAGAATAATAGCACTAATACAAATGGGACTTAGTTATGTTAATTTTGTGTGTTTCCTGAAAAATGTAAACAAATTTTTCTGAGGATGGAAGGTGAAACGATTTGGATGATTTGTTTTTGAAAGATTTTTTTTTTAATTTTTTTTTTTAACGTTTATTTATTTTTGAGACAGAGAGAGACAGAGCATGAACAGGGGAGGTGCAGAGAGAGAGGGAGACACAGAATCGGAAGCAGGCTCCAGGCTCTGAGCCATCAGCACAGAGCCCGACGCGGGGCCCGAACTCACGGACCGCGAGATGATGACCCGAGCCGAAGTCGGACGCTCAACCGACCGAGCCACCCAGGCGCATCTGAAAGATTTTTTTTTAATGTTTATTTATTTTGAAAGAGAGAGAGAGAGAGAGAGGAAGGGAGGGCAGGGGGATGGGAGGAGAGGGAGCGAGAGAGAGAATCCCAAGCAGGCTCTGCACTGTCAGCGTGGAGCCCCATGCCTGGCTCATACCCGAGAACTGGGAAATGATGACCTGAGCCGAAATCAAGAGTCGGATGCCCCTGAAAGATTTGTTTTTTAAACTGACTAGGAAAATTTATGCTCTGGGCTATTCCATGAAACCATTTGTTTTGAAAATTTGAAGAAACCTACAAAATCTTTTTGTTGTTGTTTTAATCACAAAGGTATTTGTACCCATGTGACAAAGTACGAAAGAAAAAAAAAAACAACCCCTTTTTATTCCATCCCTTGACATTTTGGATGAAAGAGTTGATTACCTTACAAAAGAGGGTAATGTTTTTTGGAAATTTAGTGACAATGTTTATAAGAGCTACTTACTCACCATTCAGTGACTATTTTAATTGGTCGTTTTTCTTTCTGAACTCAGGTGGGCAGAATTGGATTGACAATGATCAATCATACTATTTTTTCCTTTAAGTTTTTCTTAGTTAAGTAGGCTCTGGGGTGCCTGGGTGGCTCCTTTAAGTGTCTGACTCTTGATTTCTGCTCAGGTCATGATCTCATGGTTCTTGAGTTTGAGGCCCGCGTCAGGTTCTGTGTTGACAGTGCAGAGCCTGCTTCAGATTCTGTCTCCCTCTTCCTCTGCCCCTTCCTTGCTTGCACTCTCTCTCAAATATAAATAAATAAACATAAAAAAAAAAAGTAGGCCCTAGGCCCAATTGAGGGGCTCAGACTCACAACCCTGAAATCGAGAGTCACATGTTCTGCCAACTGAGCCAAGCCAGGTGCCCCCAGTCATACTCCTTAGGTATGTGATGACCCACGATCACCAGCCTCTGCCAGGTTCTTTATCCTCACCCCACCCCCCAACCGTCTGCGTCCCTTCACAGCTTACAGTTGTTTAACGTATGTCCTTCCAGTCCGTGCTATGTAACTTTGTGCCTGTGAGGAATTTAGTTTTAAGTTTTACATAATTGTATTGTTGTTCATTTAATTTTGCTCTTTTAGTAAACTTTATTTTTATAGATCTCAGCTCACCCTTTTTGACTGACATATAGTATATCACATACAACATTTCGTTTATCCATTTTCCTCTTATTAGACATTGAGTTTTTCCCTAACTCATTTCTATTACAAGCAGTAGGGCTATGATGAACATCCTTGTTTGTACATGGACCCAGAAACACAATTGGAAAGTGGTAGAACCAAGTTTGAGCCTGAGTGTGTCTGACTCAGTTCCTTCTTTTTCGTTGTGCAGACTCACAGTCATCACTTATTTGCTTAATTTATTGCAAGGACACTATTATAATAACAGTAATGGAAATATAAAAAATGCAGTGGGATTGTTGGTTTTTCTTCTAACAGGTCGACTTAATTTTGCCCTTTTTCCCCCTGGTTTTTATTTAAGTGTGTAAATTGTATTATTAACCAAGTATGGGTAACAGTTTTGTAGTGTTCATTTTTCATGCTGATATAATAATATCATATATCTCTGATATAATATAAGCAGAGATCCACAACCTCCATAATCCACAGTCATTTGGTAAATATGCCTAAAGGCTTTGTGGACTATATGGTCGCTGTCACAGCTACTCAGCTCTGCAGCTGTAGTGTGTAAAACTTTATTTACAAAAACAAATGGCAGGCCAGATTTGGCTCATGCACAGTAGCTGGCTGACTCCTGATATAATAATAATTTTGATGGAATCATAATATTCCTCTATTCAAGTTTTTTCGGTATTACTGAAATAATATGAGAATTCCATTCCTTCTTTTTAGTATTATATTCTTAGGATAAATTTCTGAAATGCAAGTACTGATTCAGAAGGCTTATGGCTTTCTTACAGCTCTGAAAATTAATTGCCAAAATCCTTTAAAAGAGATGTTTCGATTTTTATAAATTAAGAGAGTAAAAAAAGAGTAGACTTTAATTCCATAATGGATAAATATGACATCTAAAACCTTATTAAATATCTTTTGAGGACTTGTGGAGGAGGCTTCCTTCTGCTGATTTGAGTTTTAAAACTTAAGAGGGCATTGATCTGTGCTATGAGAAATAATATTTTTTCTTTTTTTAGTAAATATTTCTTACATTTAATATTTAGGTATAAGTTACCTAATTTTTCCTAAATTTTTAAGATCTACTTACACATCTCAATTTAAATCAATTCTAATAATATGTTAGAATTTTAAAACTTATTTGTACTTTGATTAATCTGACTTAGCTTAAATTTCCCTGAACATTGTATGCCATTTGCAAGCTTGCAGCACAATTCAATTTTAGTATATTTAATTTTCTTCTGTACCTTGAACACCTGACCAGGGATACTGACATATCTAATAGAGGAAGTCCTAGTAAGCACTTAGACTTTTTTTTTTTTTTTTAATGTTTTTATTTTATTTTGAGAGCGAGAGAGACAGACAGTGTGTGGGTGGGGGAGAGGGAGACACAGAATACAAAGCAGGCTCCAGGCTCCCAGCCATTAGCACAGAGCCCAGTGGGGGGCTCAAACCCACGAACCATGAGATCATGACCTGAGCTGCAGTTGGACGCTTAACCAACTGAGCCACTCAGGCACCCCAGCACTTAGACATTTTTAATAAACCTAATTATAAGTCTAACCTTACTAATTTAATCAGATTCCCTAAGTGTTTAAAAGTTGTGAATAGTTAAATTTTTTAATATGCCTTATATTCTTCAAAACCTTAAAGGCAAAAAAATTTACCCAATGATAAAATGTACTACCATATATACCTCTAATCTATCATATTAACCTATTGCATTAGTATGAATAATGTAAGTTTGGTTGATTTTTAAATCATATTTGTACTTGATTTTATAGGTTGCAGTATCACTTCAACAATTAAAGGCTCCAGAGAATCATGATTGCTTTAGAATATAGATTATATAATCTTTTATTGTTTGATTTTACATAATAGAATTAATCATAATTTGAATATACTGAGCACAAAATTGGATTGTTGGCTATATGTTATTAGTTTATATATGCCTTTCCTTTAATGCAGCTCATATTATTTGCTCTTTTGAATGTCATTATGGACTAATAGTTATCACAGAAGGACTTTTTCATTTTTATGTGTATTTTGGGGGGCACCTGGGTGGCTCAGTCAATTAAGCGTCTGACTTCAGCTCAGGACATGATCTCAGAGTTTGTGGGTTTGAACCCCACGTCGGGCTCTGTGCTGACAGCTCAGAGCCTGGAGCCTGCTTCAAGTTCTGTGTCTCCCTCTCTCTGCCGCTCCCCTGCTCATGCTCTGTCCCTCTCTCAAAAATAAATAAACATTAAAAAAAAATTTTAAGTGTATTTTGTGTGTTTTGTTTTTCAGTGTTAAATTGTCCAGCCTGAACAGAGGAGGCCCCTTTAAACTGGAGCCTTTCTTGTATTACCATTATATCAGGCATATTTGAATATTGTGCCTTCTGGTAACAGTAAGATACTCTAGGCCCTTGTTTTTCTTTACCTCCAGAAATAGAATCAGCTACCTTCCAAGTCATTATGATTTTTTGATTGTTGTTTTGTTTTTGTTTTTGTTTTTGTTTTTAGTGTAGAATGGTGTTAGAGGTCAAATTCTGAATTCAAGCTGGCTTAGCTAAATTAGGAAGTTTTAATATCATCCTTTCTTAGTCTAAATTAATTGTACTTATAGAAGGCAGATTTTCCTTAGGGTTCACCTAGGTATATGTCTGTGATATGCTTGCCTTGATGACTCGTGAACTGAATTATTAGACTTACTTATTTTTCAAATCATTGGTACAATGTGTTATTACTCCTCTAGCCCCATTATCATTTCACTGAGTTAATATTTTTGGGTGTTTTTGTCATGTTTCTTTATAATCAAACTTCTCAGTTTGAGATATACAAATACTGTAAAAAAAAATGAAAAGTATTAAGAAATTATTCTTTAGTCTGATGGTAACACTGGCATCTTTTTTTCAGATATATTTTTGCCATCATGGATCGGTTTGGAGATGTATCAGAAGGTGAAGTGGACCATTCTTTCTTTGACAGTGACTTTGAAGAAGAAAAGAAATGTGAAAGTAACTCAGTTTTTGACAAGCAAAATGATGACCCTAAAAAGAGAATAGACGAAGATACAGAAAATGTAAACTTGAAATTTGGAATACAAAGAAAGGAAAATGAAATAAAAAAGAAAATTCTTCCAGAAGAACACCCCGTAGAAAATGATAATATGCGAACCAGAAATTCTTTATCATTGTCCACTTCAAGATCAAAAAAATTGTGGGATGCTACAACAGGGCATAAAATACACTTACCCACTCCAAGTAGAATTCCCAAAATTGTGAAAAAAGGTGACGATGATTATTATACAGATGGAGAGGAGAGCAGTGATGATGGGAAAATGCAGCATGTCAGGTCCAAGTCAGCTAAACCACCTAATAACCTTAAAAAAAACATAAGTAAAAAGTATTCCAAAAGTAATTCTTCTTCCTCCTCTTCCTCTTTGTCTTCCTCATCTTCAAGTTCAGGTACAGATTGTTCAGATGCAGGGTCTGATAACTGTATTTCTGATTCATCTCCATCATTAAAGAAACGTCTGTCTGGTGTAACCCACTTGTCACCAAAACAGAAATATAAATCAGGAGTAAAATCAACAGGAACACGGCCTTCAAGTACTAAACCAAAAGTCAATGACTACACTGAGGAATCTGAAGATACTGTGACAGATGTCACTCCTCTCTCAACTCCAGACATCAGCCCTATTCAGTCTTTTGAACTGGGAGCATCAAATGATCAAAAAGTAAAAGTTAAAAGGCAAGAAAACGTGAGTCAAGAAGTATATGGAAATGTTGAGGATTTAAAAAATAATTCAAAATGTTTGAAATCAACCAAAAAGGGGAAAGAAAAAACTGGGCCTGATCTCACTCCAGAATCTTCAGTGTTAGATTCCAACGTAGACCACAGATATAAACAAAAAGTCTTACATGACACAATGGACCTCAATCATCTTTTGAAAGGTAAGTTTCTTTTCTTTTTAAAAGCTGTATATATTGAACTTACATATTAAACTTCATGGTATATTGAGCTTAAATATCAATTGCTATGAATTTGCATTGATTTTTCTAAATATATTTTATTATTGGATAATTGATATTATAATAACTTTTCCAATTACTCTATTTTACCGTAAAAATATCTGGAATATCATTTATACTATTGAAAAGCTAATTAACTAAGAGTAGAAACTACTTCACCCTAAATTTTGTTTTAGTGTCTTACAAAATCATAAAACCTAGAGGGAACAGCTAGATAAGATAAGTGGGGGAGGCGGAGCCAGATGTTTTTCACATTTGAGAGGGATGTGGGCATAAGATACATTTCGCTTTCTTCTTTAAGAAAGACAACAGCGCTGAAGTTAAAATATCCTAACCTGTTGTCTTCATGTCAGAGAAAGTGGTGAGAATGCTGGCAAATGAAAGAACTCAGAATAAACTGTAGGGAACTATTCAGATTTTAAGTTAAATATTAAAGAGCATTATTTGAAGATAGTTACCAAGTTGATGAAACAACATAATTCAAGTTTCAGTTCCTTTAAGATTGAAATTTTTTTTGAAGTATAATTGACATAGAGTATTCTATTAGTTTCAGGTGTATATCATAATGATTCGATACTTTTATACATTATGAAATGATCCCCATGATAAGTCTAGTTACAATCTGTTACCATACAAAGTTATAACTTTTTTTTTTTTTTAATTTTTTTAGCGTTTATTTATTTTTGAGACAGAGAGAGACAACGCATGAACGGGGGAGGGTCAGAGAGAGGGAGACACAGAATCTGAAACAGGCTCCAGGCTCTGAGCCGTCAGCACAGAGCCCGACGCGGGGCTCGAACTCATGGACCGCGAGATCATGACCTGGGCCGAAGTCGGCCGCTTAACCGACTGAGCCACCCAGGCGCCCCGAAAGTTATTATAACTTTATTGGCTGTATTCCTTATACTGTTCATTACATTCTCATGACTTAATTTATTTTTATAACTGGAAGTTTGTACCTCTTAATCCCCTTAGCTTATTTCATCCTTCCCTCCCCCCAAGCCTCCTTCCCCTCTGGTAAGCAACAGTTTGTTTTCCTGTATCTAAGAGTTTTGTTTGGTTTGTTCATTTGTTTTGTTTTTTTTAGATTCCACATACAAGTGAAAGACAAATATGGTATTTGTCTGACTTATTTCACTCAGCATCATACCCTCTAGGTCCATGTTGCCACAAATGGCAAGATCTCTTTCTTTTCTATGGCTGAGTAATATTCCATTGTATGTATATACCACATCTTCTTGATCCATCCATCTGTCAGTGGACACTTAAATTGCTTCCATATCTTGGCTGTGGTGAGCAATGCTGCAGTGAGCATAGGGGTGCATATTATCTCTTTAAATTGTTTTCATTTTCTTTGGATAAATACCCAAAAGTGGATTGCTGGATCATGTGGCATTTCTGGTTTCTTTTATTAAAAAAAAAAATTTTTTTTAAGGTTTACTCATTTTTGAGAGACAGAGCGTGAGTGGGGGAGGGGCAGAGAGAGAGGGAGACACAGAATCCAAAGCAGGCTCCAGGCCTGGAGCTGTCAGCACAGAGCCCGATGCGGGGCTCAAACTCACGAACTGTGAGATCATGACCTGAGCTGAAGTCAGACGCTCAACCGACTGAGCCACCCAGGCGCCCCTGGCATTTCCGTTTTTAATCTTTTGAGAAACTTCTGTCCTGTTTTCTGTAGTGGCTGCACCAGTTTACATTCCCAACAGTGTAAGAGGGTTCCCTTTTCTCTACATCCTCACCAGCACTTGTTGTTTCTCGTGTTGTTGATTTTAGCCATTGTGACAGGTGATATCTCATTGTGGTTTTGATTTGCATTTCCCTAATGATTAGTTATGTTGAGCATCTTTTTATGTACCTATTGACCATCTATGTCATCTTTGGAAAAATATATATTCAGGTCTTGTGCCCTTTTTTGTTAATTTTTTAATTAAAGTATAATTAATATACAGTGTTATTAGTTTCAGGTGTACAGTGTAATGATTCAACAAGTCTATACACTACTCAGTGCTCATCATAAGTGTGCTCATAATCCCCTTTATCTTTTTCACCCAGCCCCCCCACCTCCCCTCTGGCACCTACCGTTCTCTGTATTTAAGAGTCTATTTGGGGCGCCTGGGTGGCGCAGTGGGTTGGGCATCCGACTTCAGCCAGGTCACGATCTCGCGGTCCGTGAGTTCGAGCCCCGCGTCAGGCTCTGGGCTGATGGCTCAGAGCCTGGAGCCTGTTTCCGATTCTGTGTCTCCCTCTCTCTCTGTCCCTCCCCCGTTCATGCTCTGTCTCTCTCTGTCCCAAAAATAAACGTTGAAAAAAAAAAATTATAAAAAAAAAAAAAAAAGAGTCTATTTGTCTCTTTTTTTCTTTGTTTCTAAAATTGCATATATGAGTGAAATCATAGTATTTGTTTTTCTCTGACTTATTTCATTTAGTATTATCATCTCTAGGTCTCCATGTTGTTGTAAATGGCAAGATTCCATTCTTTTTGATGACTGAATAATATCCCACTGTGTGTGTATTTATATGTATACATATATACACACATATACACCACATCTTTACCCATCTATGGATGGACTCTTGGGTTGCTTCCATATCTTGGCTACTGTAAGTAATATTTCAGTAAACATAAGGGTGCATATGTTTCCAAATTAACGGTGTGTTTTCTTTGGATAAATATCTAGTAGTGGAATTACTGGATCATATGATATTTCTATTTTTAATTTTTTGAGGAACCTCTCATATTGTTTTCCACAGTGGCTGCACCAGTTTGCATCCCCACCAACAGTGCTTGTCTTGTTTATTTTACCCACTCTGACAAATAGGAAGTAGTATTTCATTGTGGCCTATTCAGGTCCTCTACCCATTTTTTAATCAAGGCTTTTTTTTTTTTTTTTTTTTTTGATAGTTTTTGAGAGTGTAAATTCTTCATGTATTTTGGATATTAACTCCTTATCAGATGTATGATTCGAATATCTTCTCCCATTCAGTAGGTTGCCTTTTCATTTTGTTGATGGTTTTCTTCACTGCGCAAAAGCTTCTTAGTTTGATGTAATCCTACTTTAGCTTTTATTACCCTTGCCTGAGGAGACTGAGCCAAAAAAATATTGCAGACTGATGTCACAGAGCTTACTTCCTATGTTTTCTTCTAGGAGTTACATTCTACAGGTCTTACATTCAAATCTTTAATCCATTTTGAGTTTATTTTTGTATATGGTAGAAGATAGTCTAATTTCTTTATTTTACATATAGCTGTCCAGTTTTTCTAACACCATTTATTGAAGAGACTGTCTTTTCCCCATTGTATGATCTCACCATCTTTGTCATAGATTGACTATGTGTGTGTGTTCTTATTTCTGGGCTCTCTGTTCTATTCCCTTCATCTACGTGTCTGTTTCTGTGCCAGTCCATACTCTTTTGAATACTGTAGCTTTGTAGTAGAGTTTGAAATCAGGAAGTGTAATACCTCCAGCTTTTTTATTCTTTTTCAATATTGGCGTGGCTATATGGGGTCTTTTGTTTTTCCATACAAATTTTAGGATGCTTTGTTCTAGCTCTGTGAAAAATGCCATTGGCATTTTGATGGGGATTGTACTGAATCTATAAATTGTTTTGGGTAGTATGGACATTTTAAGAATATTAATCTTCTAAGCCATGAGCATGATATATTCTTTCATAAGCTGTAAATACTTTTTAATTAGTAAAAATCTTGAGTGCTGTATTTCCACATCAATTTATTATTACTTTTTGGATATGTCAATTTGTTGTTATTATTTGGTGTGAAAGAAACTATATTTTAGGTAAAGTAAAAGCAAGTTGAAACGTTATCTTTACACTAATTAACATAACTGTGAAATAGTAGGTTTCCAGGTTAGATTTTAGGTCAGTTGAAGACAACATTTTTATTTATTTATTTTTTAATTTAAAAAAAAATGTTCATTTATTTTTGAGAGAGAGAGTACATGCAGGGGAGGGGCAGAGATGAAAGGGAGACACAGAATCCAAAGCAGGCTCTAGGCTCTGAGCTGTCATTATAGAGCCCGACGCAGGGCTCGAACTCACGAGCTGTGAGATCATAACCAGAGCCAAAGTTGGACGCTGAACTGACTGAACCACCCAGGCTCCCCAAAGACAACATTTTTAAGTTGTAAGTAGTATTTTCCATCTTTGTTTGAAATGTCAGTTGAAAGAATAAATCTTTAGCTACATAATTCACATGGGATGGTAATGTAAGAGCATAAACAAATCCCTTATGTAGTCAAATTATTCTCACAGTCAGATGGATAAAGTATTTTGGACATTTGAACGTCTCCTTTTTTGTAGGTTTTCTTTTTTCTTTGCTCTAATTGTACCTATTGATTGTTTAGTATGTCTGAAAAATCAGACTCTTGGCTTTGCCCATCACCATCTATGTTTTAGGCCTCCACTCACTGTTCTGATAAATGCTCCTTCAGTCTCTTAAAACTTTCAGGATTGAGGAGGTTTTTTTTATTCTTGCCCCTTTTGTCTTCCCCTAACAGCGAGAGTGATCTTTTAAAAATAAAATCAGTCTTACCAGTTTCCTTCTTAATTCTTCAGTGGGCTTACTCTTACATTAAAAGTAAAATCCAGGGCACCTGGGTGACTTAGGTGAACATCTGACTTGATTTCGGTTCAGATAAGATCCCAGTGTCCTGGGATGGAGCCCCGTGTCCAGCTCTGCACAGAGTCTGGAGTCCGCTTAAGATTATTTCTGTCCCTCTGCCCCTCTCTCCTCACTCTCACGCGTGCTCTCTCTCTCTCTCTCTCTTTCTCTCTCTCTCTCTTTCTCTCTCTCTCTCTCTAAAATAAGTAAAAGTAAAATCCAAATTCCTTACAGTAGCCTAACAGACTCACTATTAGTGATTCTTACCCTACATGGTATATTAGTGTCATACTGATGCCTAGGCTCTGCTACAGGAATTCTGACGCAGTTAGTCTCGTATCCTTTAAAGTTGATGAAAACCATGAGTCTACGTCAAATGGATATCCTGCAACTCTTTTTTTTTAAAAATTTTTTTAAATATGTATTTATTTTTGAGAGAGAGAGAGGGAGAGAGAGACAGAGCGTGAGCAGGGGCGGGGCAGAGAGAGAGGGAGACAGAATCTGAAGCAGGCTCCAGGCTCTGAGCTGTCACCACAGAGCCTGACGCGGGGGTCGAACTCACAAACCGTGAGATCATGACCTGAGCTGAAGTCGGAGGCTTAACCTACTGAGCCACCCAGGCACCCCCCCTTCTTTTTTTTTTAAACCTCTTACGTTGCTCCAGTCACAATGCTTCCTTACCATTCTCAGGATACTTTGTATTTATGGGGCATTTCCACTTGCTGTTGCCTTTTTTCTTTGCATAGGGTGCTTCTGTCTGTTGCTCAAGTCTTAGTTTATATATCACCCACTCAGAGATACTTTTTCTGAATGTTCTGTCTTGAGTAGCTTCACATCTCTATTTCACATCTCTGGCTCTCTGTCACAAAGTCTGTTTCCTTCCATCAGAATACTTACCAGACCCTGGAATTAGTGTAGTTTGCTTACTTATTTCTGCCACTAGAATATAAGCAACATGAGGGCAGGATCTTGCTCATTGCTAGAATCTCCAAATTCAGCAGGTATTGGCACAAAAGAGACACTATTTGTCAGTGAAGGAACTGAGGAACCCAGCTACAGTGTTTGGAACTGTACTTCATATGTTTCACTGAAATTTAATTTTTTTTAACAATTACCTATTCTTAGATTTGCCATCTGAAATACACAGAATACATGTGTGCTTCCTTCAAAGTTATAATTGTTAATATATCTGATTACTTTTCTTTTTTAGGGAAAATCTCTATTTCTTTATCAAGCATCCACTGTAACAATTAAAAAAAAATTTTTTTTAACGTTTTTATTTTTGAGACAGAGAGAGACAGAGGATGAACGGGGGAGGGGCAGAGAGAGAGGGAGACACAGAATCGGAAGCAGGCACCAGGCTGTGAGCCATCAGCCCAGAGCCCGATGTGGGGCTCAAACTCACGGACAGCGAGATCGTGACCTGAGCTGAAGTCGGACGCTCAACCGACAGAGCCACCCAGGCGGCCCACACTGTAACAATTTTTAATTAAAAAAAATTTTTTATGGCCACTTTCCAGTCTATAAGATCACTTGTATGATTCAAGTCGAGGACTGTACCTACAACTCTTCCAGATTTCCAGCACCAACCCCGGTGCTCTAGCACAACAGTTGACAAACTTCTGGGCCTTAAGACCAAAAGCATTTACACTCTTTTCTTTTGTTTTTAAAAAAGCATCTACACTCTTATTAAAAATTATTGAGGACCCCAAAGAACCTTTTGTTTACGTGGATTATATCTATAAATGTTTACCATATTAGAAGTTATATGAGGAATTTAAACAATATTTATTAATTCATCTAAGAATAATGGTAATAAACCAATAATGGTAATAAACCAATAATGGTAATAAGTAACATACTTCATGAAACATATTTCCAAAAAAAAAAAAAAAGAGTAATTTTTGCTAATCTCTAATGCCTGGCAATAGAAGATACCTGGATTCTCATATTGACTTCTGCATACAACTGTTGTGATACGTTATTTTGGCGGAAGTATGTGAAGAAAATCTGGTCTCACACAGATATGTTTGGAAAACGGAGGAGTATTTTAATAGCCTGTTCAATTAATTTTAGATATTCTTTGACACCATACCAAGATTCCACATTAGTTGCATTGTGAAATTTGAAACTAATTAATTCATAGTCTTTACATTATAATTTACTTGCCAATCGTACATCTTGAATGTGTCTTTCTTTAATTTTTTTTTTTAACATTTATTTATTTTTGAGAAACAGAGTGAGACAAAGCATGAGCGGGGGAGGGGCAGAGAGAGAAGAAGACACAGAATCCGAAGCAGTCTCCAGGCTCTGAGCAAGTGGTCAGCACAGAGCCTGATGCGGGGCTCGAACCCACGAACTGTGAGATCATGACCTGAGCTGAAGTCGGACGCTCAACTGACTGAGCCACCCAGGAGTCCCTTGAATGTGTCTTTTAACCTTGCATGGTTTTGTAATAGGATGTATAGGTTGTTGAGAAAATATTCACTGAGCTTACAAATGACATATTTCAGAATACATTATATAAAATTATAGTTGTTAATATTCCCACCAATCTCATCAGAAGGTTTTTGAGACGCTTTCAAACTTGTTTACCAAAATTCTAACTTTTACTAAAACACTCATTTTATTATCACCAAAAAATAGTCTCAATTGTTTTCCTTGAAGTTGACACCATTGTTTTTATTTACTTGTTTGTTTTTAAGATTTTATTTTTTAAGTAATCTCTACAGTAATCCCCAACATGGGGCTCAAACAGCTCTGAGGTCGAGTTACCACTCTACTGACTACTCAGCCAGCCAAGCACTCCAACAGAATTGTTTATAACAATTTGTAATTTATAACAATTGTTTATAACAATTTGTAATGCAGGGGCACCTGGGTGGCTCAGTCAGTTAAGCTTAAGCGTGACTTCCTGTGACTTTGGCTCAGGTCATGAACTCGCGCTGACTGCTCAGAGCCTGGAGCCTGCTTTGGATTCTGTGTGTCCCTCTCTCTCTCTCTCTGCCCCTCCCCTGCTCGTTCTCTCTCTCTCTCTGTCTCTCTCAAAAATAAAGATTAAAAAAAAATTTAAATAATATTTGTAACACAAAAATTGGAAAGTGGTTGAAATTAAATTATAAAAATTTATGGGGCGCCTGGGTGGCTCAGTCGGTTAAGCGTCCCGACTTCAGCTCAGGTCACGATCTCACGGTCCGTGAGTTCGAGCCCCGCGTCGGGCTCTGGGCTGATGGCTCGGAGCCTGGAGCCTGCTTCCGATTCTGTGTCTCCCTCTCTCTGCCCCTCCCCCGTTCATGCTCTGTCTCTCTCTGTCTCAAAAATAAATAAAACGCTAAAGAAATAATTTAAAAAAAAATAAATTATAAAAATTTATGTGATGAGATAATACAGACTGCTCACTAATGCTTTGTATTAATAACATGCATCTTAATATGTTTGCTTTTTTTTTTCCTGTGTCTAATTTCTAATGCTGCACTGTTCTTAATTTCTAATGTGATTTATGTGTTTTAAAGTAGCAGACCAGGGGCGCCTGGGTGGCTCAGTCGATTAAGCATCCAACTTTGGCTCAGGTCATGATCTGTGGTCTGAGAGTTCGAGCTCTGCATCAGGCTATGTGCTGACAGCTCAGAGCCTGGACCCTGCTTCAGATTCTGTGTCTCCCTCTCTCTCTGCCCCTCCCCCACTCGTTCTCTCTCTCCCTCTCCCTCTCTTTCAAAACTAAACATTAACAAATTTTTTTTTTTTAACGTTTATTTATTTTTAAGACAGAGACAGAGCTTGAACAGGGGAGGGTCGGAGTGAGGGAGACACAGAATCTGAAACAGGCTCCAGGCTCTGAGATGTCAGCACAGAGCCCGACGCGGGGCTCGAACTCACGGACCGTGAGATCATGACCTGAGCGGAAGTCAGCCGCTTAACCGACTGAGCCACCCAGGCGCCCCAGCAAATTTTTTAATAAAATTTTTTAAATGTAGCATACTAACATTTGGCATATAAAGTATCTCATAAAATTTTCTTAAAATTAGGTTTGAAAAAAGTGACATATTGAAAAGAAATAATGTTACAGAAAATTAATGAAAATGTATAATATGACTTGCAGGTTTTATCGTGTGTGTGTTTTTTTTAATACTGTTTGATTAAGTTATAATTTGCATTTTAAGGGCCCACTGTTGCATTTTTTTTTTTTTTTTTTACATTTATTTATTTTTGAGAGACAGAGAGAGACAGAGCTTGAGCAGGGGAGGGGCAGAGAGCAAGGGAGACACAGAATCTGAATCAGGCTCCAGGCTCCGAGCTGTCAGCGCAGAGCCGATGTGGGGCTCGAACCCACGAACCATGAGATCAAGACCTGAGCTGAAGTCGGACGTTTAACCGACTGAGCCACCCAGGCGCCCCTGCATTTTTTATTTTTATGAGTACTTTTTGATTCCACAAATTACAAGCACCACTCTATCCTAGGAATTGGCGGGGTGGGGGACACATCCAATAAAAAGCTTCTTTTAGGAAGAAAGCCCATGACTCTTTTAGAATTGTCAGATTTTGAAAAAGCCATCTAAAAAAGCCATCGTCTCAGTGAATCACTGAGCTTTTTTTTCAGGACTGTTGATGATTAACTGTTTGTATTAGGATGATTTTAGAAACGGTATTTCTCACCTAACAAGAATTCCAGAAATAGATCATGCTTGAGGGTTGACCAGTACAGTGGCTCAAAAATGTCCTCAGGGACCCAGGTTCTACCACTGTGTTCGTCCAGCTGTGTGGTGTTGGTTTCATTCTAAGGCTAGTAGGAAATGTCTGCAGAATTTTTAGTATTCATATCCAGACATGATGATGTCCAGGCAAAGGGAAACTGTTTCTTCCTCTGGCTTTCTCAGAATGGAGGAAACTTTAAAGAAGCACTCTCAACTGACTCATGTCTCACTGCCCAGAATTGGGTAACACTCCTATTCCTAAAACATTCATTGGCAAGAGGAAGGGGATTATTGTGGGCTGGTCACTCACCCTAGAGTTAGGGGTGGGAGTCAGGAGAACAGAAGGAATCTTCCCCTTAAGGACAGGGCTTCATGGGAAAGGGATAGGTAGGTGTCTTTAAAAGGGAAGTGGGGTGGGAAGACTTGTTAAGAAGAAATGAAGAGGAGGGGCATCTGGGTGGTTAAGTGTCCAACTGACTCTTGATTTCCGCTCAGGTCAGGATCTCACAGTTGGGTTCCTAAGATCTAGGCCTGTGTGCACTGACAGCACAGAGCTGGCTTGGGATTCTCTCTGCCCCTCTCCCCCACTCAGTCACGTGTGCATGCTCGCTCACGCATGCACAGGCTCTCTTTCTCTCTCTCTCTCTCTCTCTCTCTCTCTCAAAATAAATAAATACGTTTTTTTAAAAAAAAGGAGGAGGAAAGTAGAAATGTATGCTAATTGGGCATCCACAAGGCCAAGGTTTCTTAAGCTTTAATATGCATACAAGTCCTTGGAGAGCCTCTTAAAATGCAGATTCTGGTTCATTAAATCTAGAGTAAAACCCAAGGAACTACAGTTCTAGTCAGCTTGGTGGTGATACTTTGGCTGATGGAGATACTGGTCTCCAAGGACCCTAGTGTTGAGATTCAAGACACAAAAAACTATTTGGTTTCGCTGAAGAAACATACAGGTATCTCTCACTATTCCTGTCTAATTCTTTTTGGAAACTTAATTGGATATAGAAAGCCTAAACATTTTTCCCTCCCCAAATCCCTAAAAAGTTTCTCCTCCAAATATAATTGAAGCACTGAAGTACTGTTTAAACACAGAAACTGAGCTAAATGTAGGAGGAAAATTTATTCATACTGCTGCACAGTAGGGAACCCTGATCTGAGTGACCTGGTTATAAGTAGTGCTCAGAGCTTTTAAAGGTACAGGAACAAAGGTGGCATTTTGCCACTTGGTACATCTGTTACTGGAGCCCTTAATCCACAAGGGTTCCTTTATTAGCAGTAAAATACTTTACTTATTTCTTTTTAATTTTTTTTTAAGTTTATTTATTTTGAGAGAGAGAGAGCGTGTGAGCAGGGGAGGGGCAGAGAAAGAGGGAGACAGAGAATCCCAAGCAGGCTCCACACTGTCAGCACAGAGCCTGATGCCAGGCTTGAACTCATGAATTGTGAGATCATGACCTGAGCCAAAATCAAGAGTCGGACACTTAACCGACTGAGCCACCCAGGCACTCCTTTAACAGTAAAAGATTTGAAACACTAATCATGGCCAACAGTCTATTGCAAAAAGTATTTCTGTCTTTCAAAATTATTATTCGTGCTCGATTGACCCACTGTTTTTTTTCAGATCCAAGAATATTTTTGTAAGGATTCTTGGTTTTTCCCCGTAAAACTAAAACATTGGACCTGGTAAGATAGAGATGTGTGCATGGCTAGCCTATCTATGCCTTTTCTGCACGCGTTTCTCAATATACTTTATCACTTTCAACTTACACTCTTTGGGCTCTTCTAGGCCTCTTAGGCTCAACTAATTTCTTCATAACCTTTTCCACTTCAAATGAAGAAGACAACAGTGGCAATGCATACCACAGCTCAGAAATTGTAAGCAGGAGAGGTGCCTGGGTGGCTCAGTCGGTTAAGCATCCGACTTTGGCTCAGGTCCTGATCTCACGGCTTGTGAGTTCCCAGGCCCGCGTTGGGCTCTGTGCTGACAGCTCAGCCTGGAGCCTCTTCAGATTCTGTGTCTTTCTCTCTCTCTCTCTCTCTCTCTCTCTCTCTCTCTCTCTCCCTCTCCCCCCTTCTCCCCGCCCCTCCCTCGCTCATACTCTGTCTCTCTCTGTCTGTTAAATAATTAAAAAAAATTAAAAAAAGAAATTGTGAGCAGGAGATGTGACGCCATCAGAGAACAGCTGAGGTGGGAGCACAGCATACTCTGCACCCTCTCAATTTAAACATCATGTTAAAATGGTTTATTGTTTTTTTTTTTTTAATTTTTTTTTTTTCAACGTTTTTTATTTATTTTTGGGACAGAGAGAGACAGAGCATGAATGGGGGAGGGGCAGAGAGAGAGGGAGACACAGAATCGGAAACAGGCTCCAGGCTCCGAGCCATCAGCCCAGAGCCTGACGCGGGGCTCGAACTCACGGACCGCGAGATCGTGACCTGGCTGAAGTCGGACGCTTAACTGACTGCGCCATCCAGGCGCCCCAAAATGGTTTATTGTTTTGATTAAAAATTTAGTGAGCTATTAGAGGAACTACTGGGCCAGAGTTCAGATAGTGAGGGATGCCTGCACAGCTAACAGTGTTAATGTTATTTACTGGTTTCAAATAAACTTGTTAACAAGTTTGTAAATTTGAACTATAAAATATTAAGCCTGGGAAACAAAGGTTAATCAAAGAATGTAAAATCAAGTCTCCCAGTTATAGGCCAGAGAACAGTGATACAATATTAAACTTGGTTACTTACAAAATGTGGTGAAGAACATTCTACAAGTGGAATCAGAAGATTTTTGGCTTCTGGGTCTCATCCATGTGACCATAGACAAGCAGTTAACTGTGCCCTAGTTTCTTCATTTGTAGGATTAGGTAGTTGATGTAGGTTGCTAAGGTATATTCTAAGTTCAGAGTTCTGGGGTTCTATGAGAACTGTTAGAAGGGAAGATTAGTGTGGACTAGCATTATTAAGTGTCTGGCTTTATTTACTTAGTTACCTATTTATTTTCTAATTTGTTTATTTTAGATATCTTACTTTAAAGTAGACCTTGAAAGTTTAGTAGGATTTCTAAATATTTCAGCGTCTTTTAGCTCAATTAGGTGGCTGCTTTGGGGAGACTTCCCACCCCACCCCAAGCCTGCCTTGACTATTTAAATGTTCATAAGGAGTGTTTGGAATTAAGTTCTTCGGCCTTGGTCTGTAAAGCACTGAATAGGCAGGCAGAGAGGACATTTTGAAAGTGGAGTGAACAAAAGTTTATGCGTTGGGTTTTGGCATGAATCTCATGTTTGGAGAACAGTGAATAAACGGACATGACCACATTTGAAGGTATGTTGCGTACTTTGTGCAGGTGAAATTAGGTCAGGTTAGGAAGAATCTGCAGGGCAAAATTGACACATTTTGGAAACGTACCACCTAGATTCTATGTGAAATAATTAGATACATCATTAGAGGATGTATCCTGAGAAGAACAACTAATGTAAGAGAAAGCTAGGATTAAGGCAGCATTGATGAGTGAAGAAAGTGGTTGCACTTACTGTTCAGCTGATAGCACCACCCGGGAATGAAGCAAGCGCCTTACTGCAGGGGAGGGCGTGGGCCTGTTACACTCCTGGGGAAGAGGCTGCCTGTCCTGAGAGTGGCTCCTGCCCCGTCCCCCCGGGCAGCACCTCATCCCTTTACTGGCAGGCTTCAGCGAACGAGGTTCAGATAGGTGAGTAGGAAATCTCAGACATTGTCAGCTCCCTACCAAGTATTAGTACCTTTGGAGAAAAGCTAAAATCAGCCAGAGGCACCAGACTCGTAGATGAAGGACATAATACTTGAAATAGAGCTCAGTGATTTTTTTGGAGAGTAGCGCTGCAGGACCCCACTATTTCCGCTAATAAAACAAATTTGCCTTTTACCTCACTCTCCTGTCTCGTGTGCACAGTGGCTTTTCTAGGGGCTGTACTACAGTGACAGACAGCACACTACCCTGAATGCAGAAGCAGACGTGGATCCAGCTGTCTTCTATTAAGGCAGGCGTTAAAATATTTGCAAGAATTAAATCTGCCATTCTCCTCGCAATTTTTTTTTTTTTGTAAAAGAACTATTAACCTATGACTGGTTTATTATTTCCAGATAAATGAAGATCTTTAAATGTTTTTACTTTTAACTTTGAAGTTTATTTTGAGAGAGAGAATCTCAAGTAGGTTCAACACTCAGCACAGAGCCCCATGCAGGGTTCTATCTCATGCCTGTTATATCACGACCTGAGCCAAAGTCAAGAGTCGGGGCCCTCAACCGACTGAGCCACCCACACACCCTACTTTAAAATTTCTTTTAATGTTTATTTTATTTGATTGATTGAGAGAGAGCAATCGTGAGCCACAGAGGGGCAGAGAGAGAGGGAACAAATCCCAAACAGGCTCTGCATTATCAGTGCCAAGCCCGACATGGGGCTTGATCCATGACCCTGGGATCATGACCTCAGCTGAAAACAAGAGTCAGACGCTTAACCGACTGAGCCACTTAGGTGCCCCCTACTTGTAATTTCTAACATAGTAAATATTGATAGATGTAGCTCGTATAAACATTCTTTGGGGTCCTCAATAATCTTTAGGTGTGCAAAAGGTCCTGAGACCAAAAAACATAACTTCTAGAAGGATGTAATTAGAATATTTGATTTGCAGTGTATTAGAGGGAAAAAAAATTAACAATCTTTCTAAAGGGGAAACAATGGGAAAAAATAACAAAAAAAGTATTTAAAAAAAAGATGGGGCACCTATGTGGCTCAGTCAGTTAAGCGTTAGACTCTTGATTTTGGCTCAAGTCATGATCTTACGGTTTGTGACGTCAGGCCCCATGTTGAGCTCTGTACTGACAGCACGGAGCCTGCTTCAGATTGTCTCCCTCTCAGTGCCCTTCCCCTGCTCACTTGCTCACTTTCTCAAAATAAATAAACTTTAAAAAAATGAAAAAGATTGTAGGAAGAGATCAAACAGTATAAGTAGGTGGTTTCAACTTACCAGAAGGTGCTATCAGAATATCTTTAAGAATTTAAATCGAATCCAACCTAAAAAGACATTTTAAGTTGTAGGAAGAATGGAAAAATAAAGGCTTGAAAAAGATATGCTTAGGCAGGTATTAACAAGGAGAAAATAGAAGTGTCAATCCTAACAGTATGCAAAATAGAATTCAAGAAGTGAATTTGTCCCACTAAAGGGACAAAGAAGTATTTTACATTAATAAACTGACCACAAATCTACCAAAGAGATTGATAAAAAGCAAAACAGAACTAGATCATGAAATGGACGGAGCTGTAATCGCTGGGGAAGACTGATTGATTGATTACATCATACACAGAGAAAACTTAACTGCTTGCTTATGGGATAAATGTCGCCCACATGTGTTTTGTCTGTTACACAATATTTAAAGTGATGAAATGCCAGTTACTGTTGCTACATAACCAATTAGCCCAGCACTGGGGTGTGGAGAGACTCCAGGGTAGGGTGACTTGATGGCTGGGGACTGGAATCAGCTGGGTGCTGATTTATTGATTTGTCAGGTGTCTGGGCTTGCGATGACTTAAAGACCAGACTTTGCATGGGTCCCGACTTCTTCACATATGGTGGCCTCGGTGTAGCTGGATTTCTTATTCTTAACACGGTGGCTCAGGGCTCCACGTACAATGTTGAAGGAAACAAGTAACTTCATCCCCTTTTATGACCTAGCCTCAGAATGTGATCATGCTAGTCCTATAGCATCATTTCTTCCACATTCCTTTAGTTTAAATGGTTATAAGCCTTCCCAGATTTAAGAGGGAGGGACATATACTCTCCATCCTAAGTGGGGGACTGTCAGGTAGCTTATGGACGTGTTTCAAAACCTCTTTAGTCCAACATACTGCTTTACATTCCTTCAAACGCAAAAAATACATTCTCCTTTTCAAAGATCCCCCACCCCCAGCCTTGACATCAAGGGTCTAAATCAGGTCTAAGTGCAGCTGAACCTCACTCGTGGGTCCTCGGTCATATCTCTTTGAGTCCTGGGACAGGCTTCTGCCAGGAGAGATTAGGAAGGCGTAGTAGTTATATTTTTGAACCCCATAAGTCCTAGTTCTTCTGTATTCTGTGTTTTAACTGAAAACTGATCGGTTCTTGTTTTTAGCTCCTCTGTCTCCTTTTTCATTATGGATACAATCAACCTTTAATAACTCTCAGCATCCTGCACGGGGATCTACTTAGCAAAATCCACCAGTGGCGGGTATTTTTTCCATTTTCCTAGTCACCACTGGCAACAGTTTTGCTAAAATTCTGTCACTTCATCCTCTACATCAGCAGTCTCCTCCAGACCCTTCCAGCTCTGGTCTCAAAGCTAGTATTTTAGGTTTTTATTGCAGTAGTACTCCAATTACTGGTACCCAGTTTTGTGTTAGTTATTGTTGCTTTGCTAACAAAACACAAAACTTAGATGTGTAAAAGCAGCAACCTAGGATGACTCGAAAGACTAGGATCGTAATGCCTGCACGTGGCCCCTTTATGTGGTTCAATTTCCTCACAACATGGCAGCTTCAGGCTAGTCAGACACACTAGCCTTCATGGCAGGCTAGTGGCTCAGGGGCCCAAGTACAAGTATTCCAGCAAACAAGGTTGGGGGGCTACAGGGGGTGCATCTCCTCCTTTGCCTAGCCTTGAAAGTCACACTTTTGGCTATATTGTTTTGGTCCACACAGTTTCAAGCCTGCCCAGATTCAAAGGAAGGGGGTGGGAAGAATGTCACAGAATTTCTCATCTGACAAGTTCATGAAGAAGACAAATTTAATAAATTCAGTTGTTATTGCTTGCATTGAGACCTCTCAGCTACAGGTGTTGATTTTTTTCTTTAAACCTTTAAAAATAACTTTATGTTTTTAGGTTTATTTATTTTGAGAGATTGCTCACATGCAGGGAAGGGTGGAGAGAGAGGGAGAGAGAGAATATAAAGCAGGCTCCACAACATGAGTGTGGAGCCCGATGTGGTACTCAAACTTGCGAACTGTTGAGATCATGACATGAGCCAAAGTCAGATGCTTAACCGACTGAGCCACCCAGGCATCCCTAAAGAATAACTTTAAAAAGAAAATACCATTGGTTTTTTTAATAGGGATCATGAATATCCCTACAGGATGTTTTTGTTTTTGTTTACATTTATTTATTTTTCAGAGAGAGAGAGAGCGCGCGCGTGCACCCACAAGTGGGGGAGGGGCAGAGAGAGATCTGAAACAGGTTCCACGCTGTCAGCAGAGCCCAATGTGGGGCTGGAACCCATGAACCATGAGATCATGACCTGAGCTGAAGTCGGTTGCTTAACTGACTGAGCCACCCAGGTGCCCCCTAAAAACTTTTTTTTTTAAATGCCATTCAGAAAATAGCTTTTAATTCCCTTTAAGATTTAATTTTAAAAGCTTTCATATGTGGGAGAATTAATCTAGAAACCTTATTAAATTCTATAAAATGTGCATTTCTTGGAAGGAAGATAATTATGAACAGCACACCTATATCTTTCTAAATGTGTTCTTCGGGTTTACCATTAACTTGGTATGATTTTCAGCAAATTACCAACCTTTAATTCCCTCATTTATTTTGTATCAGAAAGCCACTGTTAATCTTTTTTTTTTTTTTTTTTTTTTTAATTTCTGTAATCTTTGATAGTCTTTGGTTTAAACATAGGGGGGTAGACTTCTGGTTCTTTTGACCATGTTCAAATGATTTGACTTTTCTGCACCAGTCACATTTTAAAATGGGGATTAAAAAATGTCTCTGTGGATTTAACAGTGTATTTAACAGTGCTGAGGAAGTTAAAGACTTAAAGGTACTCAAGTAAAAACAAATAACAGCTACTTTAAAAAAATAGTGTAAAAAACAAATCACATGTTCCGGTCAGTTAATCTGATACAGTGTACTCATTGGTAGTGCAGAGTTAAGTTGAAACATTTAGCAAGCTTAGTATTTTTAGAAACTTTTAACAAGTGTTTTGTAATAATTGTCACTTACTGAAAATTGGTGAAATTTAAGAATTAAGCATGTTGGTAAAATTTCATTCGATAACAATAGTATGCAAAATATTTTTATTGGTTAAAAACTCCTTTTATATAATGTATTCATTTTGACTTATGTTAAATTAGGAATAAAATGTTTGATTTTTACTGTAGAAGTATTTGTTTAAATGTCAATATTAAGACCATAAAGTATTTTCAGATTAAGTTGAAAGTTTCAGAATATTCTGGGTTTGTTTTTTGCCAGTTGTTAGCCATTGTTTCCATCAGTCATTGCTGAGGACTTTATTTATTTATTTATTTATTTATTTATTTATTTTTAAGATTATTTGCTTATTTGGATAATCTCTGCACCCAATGTGGTGCTTCATCTCATGACCCCAAGATCAAGAGTCACATCCTCTCTACATGTTAAGCCAGCCAGGCACCCCGAGAACATTTTATTTTCTAAGTATGCCCTCCAACTCACAAACTGTCTCAATTGAAGTATTGTATTACATTTGTGTATTTGGTGCACTCAACCAGAGGTTTCTAACCTCCCCCAGCTACTAGGCTGCCTTAGGGAGACGTCTACATTTCTTATTAAAATATTTTTACGGTTGAATGTATAGTTTTTACTCCCAAAGAACCCAACCAAATGTGAAACTCTAGGCTGCCTCTGATTTTTTTCCTACATAGTTGTAGTATGGATGTCATTATTTCATACATGCCTTTTCATGACTTAACATAGTCTCCGTTTCTAAGAGCTGAAGCGTCAGTTTGTGCCGTCACGTTGCCATGTGCCTTGTTCAGTTATCTTTCCTTGTCTTGTTCGCTTCTCTAGCTTTTCTGCAATTAGATAAAAAAGGACCGCAAAGACACCACTTTGATCAGCCTTCAGTAGCACCAAGGAAAAACTACTCTTTCACAAGAGAGGAGGTGAGACAGATTGATAGGGAAAATCAGAGGCTTTTGAAAGAACTCTCAAGACAGGCTGAAAAATCAGGAAGCAGAAGTACGATTCCTAGAAGATCCGTTGTTCATCCCCCTAAGTTATATCACAGTGCCCTCAACAGGCAGAGGGAACAACAAAGGATTGAAAGAGAAAATTTGGTAAGTAACTAAAATTTTTTAGTCATCAAAGAAAATAAATGGTAATGATTTATAAGGCCAACTGACAGGAAATCAGATACACCCACATTTTCATAATTATATAAAAGTAAGTATGGATGTGTATGGTGTGAAATACATGATGAGCCACGAGCTGGAAGGTACAGTAGGTGTTTTTTGTTGGTTTTTTTTGGTCATCAAGCTAGATTTTGAGGGAACGTTAGATGAAATTACTGAAAGCTGTATTATTTGGCCAGGTGTGTTAAATCTCTGCAGTAGTGTAGGAAGTGGCATTCCAGGGGTCAGATACACGTATCTTTTGTGAAGTATTCAGTCACTAGCCAAATCTGTTTTACTTTATTGTATCCTTGAAGGCCGAAACAATTTACATATTATTTATTTTAAAGGATAAATACATCTCAAAGAGGTCAAATTTTGGTGATCTGCTCCTTGAATTAAGAATCAGATATTAAGAATCAGATAACTAAACTGTGATGTTCCAAGGAATATAGGGACTGTTGAAAATCTTCACATTAAAAACTATTACTCATATCATTTTCTTCATAAAACTCCATTCATAACAATTGTTGGTGTTTACTGGGCTCTTACCTAAATGCGGGCATTGCTCTAAGTGTCTCCAAATATAAGCTTATTGAATCCTAACAGTAATCTTTCAGGTAGGTACTGTTTTTATTCACATTTTACTGATGACATGACAGAGATCTAAAGGGATTAAATAATTAGCCCAGGGACACAGAGCTGGTGAGTAAATGGCTGAGCCAAGATTTTAAACACAGGTAGTGTCTTAAACCAAAATTAGACCCTAATGGGCACATAAATTCAGAGCTAAGATAATTGATAAAGCTATTATTAAAATTATTAAAACGGTTTCCAGAATTCATCCTCATTGTATTTCGTCACCCATACGGTTCTGTTTGACCATGTGCTTACCTGAACTTGTACTAACACTTGTAGAAATTTTTACTGTTGTCACTAATCTCAAGAGCCGGGGAGCTGGGATGGTGTATTTACAAAAACCAGTAAAGTCTTAAACCCTTACGGGCATGTGGCAACAGGTAGGTGGCAACAGAGCAAGCTGAAATGAGGCTGTGGGCAGTGAGCTACATGCCAACTCTGTGCACGTGACCGTGGCAATTGTTTAAGATTCATCCATGACTTAGGAAGATTTGAAATTATGTCCTGAACATTTGGGTTTGCCTTTTTTGTTTATTTTGACTCTCCTGCATGACTCTGGAGCCTCTTTCACAAGTAGTTCATAGTGTATCCTGTTTTACAAAGTTTAGGTCATTTCATCCTCACAGCACCCTAATGACATAGTTACTGTTGTTGTGGAGGAGCAAATGAGACTCTGATTGGGACGTTGGGATTGTTCAAGGTCAGGCAGGTAGCAGAATCATATGCGAGTTACCTAGCTTTGGGGTTACTTTTTTTTTTTTTTTTAACAGCTTTTTGAGATACAGTGCGTATACCATAATCATTTAGGGTACAATTCAATGGGTTCTGGTGTCTTACTAATTTTTTTAAGTTGTAGTAAAACAGATATAAAATGTGCCATTTTACCTCTTTTTTGTGGTCAGTTCAGTGGAACTATCACTGTTGCCAAAACCTTTATTGTCGTCCGTATAGAAACCCTGTACCTATTAATAACCCTCTTTTCCCCCTTCCCCTCAAGTAACCTCTAATCTACTTTCTGTCTCTCTGTATTTGCCTAATCTGCGTTTCATGTAAATGGAATAAGACAATATTCATGGTTTTGTGTCTGGCTTATTTCACTCAGAATGTTTTTAAGGTCCATCCATGGTGTAGCACGTGCCAGAGCTTCATTCCTTTTTCTGGCTGAATAATATTCCATTATATGTGTGCACCGCAGTTTGAATATCCGTTCACATGTTGATGGACACTTGGGTTATTTCCTCCTTTTGGCTGTTTGTGAGTAATTTTGTAGCGAATACTGATATATAAATGTCTGTTCAAGTCTCTGCTTTCAGTTCCTTTGAGCGTATACCCAAGAGTGGAATTGCTGGATCATATGGCAGTTCTGTGTTTTATCTTTTTGCAGAAGCCGGGTTTACTTTTGAACAGTTGAAACCATTCGTGTAGAGTGACAATTCCATGTATGACTAGGATGAAAACTATCAGCAGCCTCTTTTTACAGCTTCGGTCATCCCTGAAATCAGTTGTACATTACAGCTATTTTAATAAACAGTGGAAAATTACCAGTTTTACTCTTTTTACATACACTTAGTAGTTTGTATATGTGAGCAATATTTTTGTCCCATTTGATAGTAAGATCTTACTAGTATACTTGAGAACAGTAGAAATAAAATGTGGGCCACATGAATCGTTCACAATTTTCTAGTAGTCATATTAAGAAGGTCAAAAGAAACAGATGAGATTCTGATAAACTATTTTATTTACTGAGTAAATTCAAAATACTACATTTTAAAGTATGTAACCCATGTAAAAAAATTAATGATGAGATATTTTTTTTCTTTTTTGTGTACCAAGTCTTTGAAATCTGTTATACATTTTCCATTGAGTGCTCATCTCAGTCTGGCCATATTTCAAATGCTGTGTAGCCTCACAGTGGTTAGTGGCCTTGGACATTTAGCTCTAAATCAAGTACTAATTCATGCAGAAGTGAAAAAAGTAACTTCAAGCTGAATAGGAAAATAAACAATTCATTATAAAATATCATTTATTATGTTATTGTTTGGAGAGTTTATCATCTACATTTATGTTTAACACTTCATTCTCTAAACCAAAACAAAACTTTTCTTGACTGTTTCTACAGTTATTCCTCATAATGACTGTTTATTTTTTCTTTTTTTAAAAAAATTCTAGGGGTACCTGAATGGCTCCGTCGGTTAAGCATCCGACTCTTGGTTTCAGCTCAGGTCATGATCTTGTGATTTCATGAGTTCAAGCCCCATATAAGTCTCTGTGCTGGCAGCATGGAGCCTGCTTGGGATTCTCTCTCCCCCTCTCTGCTCCTCCCTCACTCATGCTGTCTCTGTCTCTCTAAATAAAAAAAATAAACTTAAAATTTTTTTTTAATTCTATTGTAAATTTCCATTAGAAGTATGTCAAATTTATGTTTTAGTTGGAGAGTGTTTGGCGGTCTTAAAATATTATCTTCTTATGGTATGTCTTTCCATTTATTCAAGCTTTCTTATATTCTACCTTAGTAAATTAAAAAAAAAAAAATGTATGTTTATTTTTGAGAGAGAGTGTGAGCAGGGGAGGGGCAGAGAGAGAGAGGGAGACACAGAATCTGAAGCAGGCTCCAGGCTCCGAGCTGTCAGCACTGAGCCTGATGCGGGGCTTGAATTCATAGACCATGAGATCATGACTTGAGCTGAAGTCGGATGCTTAAACGACTGAGCTACTCAGGTGCCCCTTCCTTAGTAAAGTTTTGTGGTTTTCTTCAAAACTATGTATTTCTGTGCTTTTGTACATGAAATTTTAATTTTTTTTTTTTTTAGGTTATTTATTTTTTGAGAAAGCGAGGGAGCAGGGGAGGGGCAGAGAGAGAGAATCCCAAGCAGGCTCCACACTGTCAATGCAGAGCCCGATGTGGCGTGTCAAACTCAGGAACCGTGAGATCATGACCTGAGCCAAAATCAAGAGTCTTAACCGACTGAGCCACCCAGGAGACCCTGTGCATGAATTTTTTTATTACATTTTCTGTTTGCTCTTGTAAACTGTTAATTTTTGCATATGTCTTTTATAATCTGCCACCTTCCAAATGCTTCTTTAGATCTGCATTAGCTCTAATAGTTCCTCTGTGTGAGCTGGTATATTTTTTAATCTGTTCGCTAGCCTCTTCATAATCAAAATACATGCATGCATACACACGTGTACACACCCACGCACGCTCGTAGTTATTTCTGTGTCAGATGTAGTGCACAGGCAGGGTCCATTACCTCTAAATGTTTATGATTTGTATTTCCTTCATTCCTGTATCTCCAGTGACAGAGACCAATCAGACGGCCAACAGGCACGATGACTGAAGAGTTCTGTTCCAGTACTTTAGCTTGCTGGTAGTCCAGAGGCTGTTTAGAGTGACATAATCCAAAACAAAGAAATAGTGCTGTGCTGAGTGGGTAGAACAGGAAGGCAGAGATCCTGTATAAAATCGAGTCCTGTGCTTCAGAGTTAAAAGCATACTGTTAATCCTTCTGGTGAAGTTCACAATTTTCATTATGTTTCAGGAGGCAAATATTACCTTTCCTTCTCATTCAAAAAAGAAACAAATAAAAGGAATAATAAAGAAAAAGTAATTTTATCTAGTAGAGGGCATGCTTGCTACCCTACATAGACTCGATTAAAATTTGTGAATTTCCAAAAATGGGTCTCATTTTTAAATTCGTGGATTTTGAAATACTCTCATTAAGCCATATTTCCTTAATTCATTTGAGTATAATATGAATCCTATTTTTATGAAAGAGTACCACAATAATCTTAGCAGAAGGAGAGGGTGATCAGGTGAGTAAGGGTATTTATATTTCGCTTTGCTGTCTAAAAGAAATGAGATTATTTCATTTTTTTTCTTAACACTTATTAATTATTAAGAGACAGAGAGAGACAGACCGTGAGCAGGGGAGGGGCAGAGAGAGAGAGAGAGAGAGAGAGAGAGAGAGAGACACAGAATCTGAAGCAGACTCCAGGCTCTGAGATGTTAGCACAGAGCCCCATGTGGGGCTCAAACTCGTGAACCGTGAGATCACGACCCTAGCCCAAGTCAGGACTGAGCCACCCAGGCACCTGGAGATTATTTCATTATTTAAATGTATGTCAGTTGCCTTCTTTGTATGTGAAAGAAGAGGATGAGGGGAGGTGAGTATTCGAAGCAAGATTAGGGAAGAAGTAAGATTCCGTAAGGAATAGATAAGGATTAGAGCCTAGAGTTCAAATGGAATTAACTTGTTTTTCTTTTTTTTAACTTTCTGAGAATACACACACACATACATATGTATGTAATTAGTTTTAAATCCAGAGAAAGTAGGCAGTAAAGTAGAACATAATCTTCCATTCAGGAATTCTTCTGTTAAAATATTTTTTTTTTGTTAAAATATTTTTAAAATAAAAGTAATGCATATACAAATTCAGAAAATGCAGGTCATTCTTAAAAACATTAAATGAAAGGTAGAATCCTCCTTCCATCTTCTGTTCTTTGCTAGTCCAGAGGAGGAATTTTATTTTATTTTATTTTATTTTATTTTATTTTATTTTATGTTTTTTAAAATTTTTTTTCTTTTTTTTTTAACATTTATTTTTGAGACAGAGACAGAACATGAACGGGGGAGGGTCAGAGAGGGAGGGAGACACAGAATCGGAAACAGGCTCCAGGCTCTGAGATGTCAGCACAGAGCCCGACGCGGGGCTCGAACTCACGGGCCGCGAGATCATGACCTGAGCCGAAGTTGGCCACTCAACCGACTGAGCCACCCAGGCGCCCCAGAGGAGGAATTTTAGACCTCTTAGATAGAATGTGAAAACTATCAAGGGGAGAGTGATACGTTGTCACAAAGATGAAGATTTATGGTAAAGCTCATATAGGGGCGCCTGCGTGACTCAGTTGGTTGAGTGTCCGACTTCGGCTCATGGTTGTGATCTCATGGTCTGTGAGTTCAAGCCCTGCGTCGGGCTCTGTGCGGACAGCTCGGAGCCCGGAGCCTGTTTCAGATTCTGTGCCTCCCTCTCTCTCTGCCCCTCCCCCACTCATGCTCTGTCTCTCTCTCCATCAAAAATTAACATTAAAAAAATTTTTTATGGTAAAGCTCATACCTAGTATAAGAATTCAAGTGTGATTCGTAAGATCTTGAAATAATTTATAGTTCACTCTGTCTGATTTTCTTCCTTCTCTGGTTATTGTCTGTGTCTCCTTTCATACAAGAAAGAAAGCTAATGATAACTAAGGGTGGCTTCAGTTATAGAAAAATAGAAAGAACAATCCTGGTTTTCCCTGACTGTAGGATGCTTGTTACTCTTTAATGTCCTTCGGGGTCTTTGCTTTATCACTTTAGAAACAATGAAGCACCTCCCCTCTGCTGACAACTGCAGAAATCATTAACACATTAGTCATTCATTTGTTTTAACTTTTCTGTTTCCAGAGATGGACAGGATTCAGGTTGGGTTAGTTTTCCTTCCAAAAAGAATACTTCCTAAATAGAAAAACAAATATTTGGACAAACTATTTGGGATTCATTATTAGAATTTGATTTGAGTAGCAGATTCTAAGATTGAAAATACTAGGATTTTGTAAACCACAAATTGAAATATAAGTATCCATTCTTATCATTTCTCAATTCATGAAACATATTTATTTAGTGTCTGCTGTGATCTGTGTAAGACACTGAAGGAATATAAAAATGTCTGTAAAATACTGTCCTGTCATATAATATATAACATAGCTAGGAAGGTAATACTAGTTAGTGCATGTCAAAAAACTAGAAAATAATACAAAGCAATATGAATGGTAGCATTAATGTTTGATAACTCTGTACCAAATGCCAGGGACTGCTGTGAGCATTCTATATGCATTATCTCAATTAACTGCTTAAAACTGACTCTTGGAGATTATTTCATTAATACCCACATCAAGTCATACGGTCATATAATCATTGGAAGAGCCAGGATTTAAATGCACGTCTTTCTGACTAGATAGCTTACATTTTTGTTCACTCTGATGCAAATGTTAAAATATTTTGAACTGTCATTTTTTAAGTTTTACCCAGAAGTACTAAATTATTCACTAGATTAAAATGTATCTACTTTTGATTTTACACTTTATACAGTAATCACTACTTCATATTTTGATAGTTTCTATAAGCAAGAGCTGTTTCTAGTAGACATCATCCCTTTAACTTCTGCTTAACTTATTCATGACATACAAATGATATAGTTCCATGTAATTTAGATAGCTGATCTCTCTCTCGTTTTCCAAAGTTTCTGCCTGTAAACTTGATAAGTGACCTATCAGGACAACAAAATGAGTTTATTCTTTGCCTTATTGTCAAATTATTTCAGAATTGATTTTGATTATATTGCTTTATATGTTTTATATCTGATGAATAAGCGTCACAGTTTTCTTAAAATTTAAAAAAGAAAAACCTAGCTAGCCAAATAAACAAATTTAGGAAATTAGTTTATCCAAAAAATAGTGAGGCTTCTACTAGCAAAAAACCAAAATTAGTAGTTAACTGAAAATAAATTTTCTGTCCTGTCCCCCCCACAGCCCAGAGGGTAGTTAATAGGATAATCAGATGACATGGCAAATGATGCCCTGCCTCGCAGAGTACATGGTGTGATACGTAGGAAGTTTCTTACTCACTTATAAATGTCTCACTCGGGCATGCAAGAGTATTCTCTTCTTATGCAAACTATAAATGACGGGCAATATTTTATATTTTTTCTTCTGTTCCTTCCAGTGTCTTACACAACTCAGAGCAGTTACAAACTATAGGTAGAAAAGGTATAATCCTAGGAGGTTTTGCCCTTAAAATATACAGCCTCACTATGTACGGTGAGAAGAAGACCACATATGGTCTTGTGATGGCAAGACCATAGTCTTTACAGACGGAACCATGTTTAAATTGTAAGTCTGGGCTCAGCAGAGAAAACCGTTAGCTCTAGTTGAGTCTGGCCTCCCGAGGGAGTTAGGTGTGCTCTAGCCTTAGAAGGTAAAAACTGAGAAAGGCCACTTCATGCCACAAAGAGCTGGCAGGCCGAGATCTCTCATTTGGTCGGTGTCCTGCTTCATGTGCTCTAGATCGCTGCCGTTTGTCTCCAGGTTCCATTTATTTCTGTAACACCTTCCTTCTCCCTTTTCTAAACAGCTCTCTGGAGTATTTTGACTTGTTCTACTACCATCTATCACTTCTCTGGAGTTACTCAGAACACCAGTCAGAATAGAAGGGTGAGGGTGAAGCTGATGAGAGCAAACACAAAGTTGAGAAAAAGTTCTGGATATGGTTGGTGGTCATGGTTCACGGTGATGTGAATATACTAAATGCCACTGAACTGTAAGCTTAAAATGGTAAATTGATAAAATGGTAAAAATGGTAAATTTTATGTATTCTTTGCCATAATAAAAAGAAAACAGTGTTGAGGCAGAAGGAAAAACAAGGCGTGCAGAAAAAAATTTGTCCTGTGACTGAATTCAAGAGGCTGGTTTTTTAATGGGAATCTGAGGGCTGAACAAGCATTCTCTTTTCAAATAAAGATCAACTTGCTACAGAGATAGTTTAACTCGATAAAGAGATAATAAAACAATCATAGATCAATTCCTTGATCCATTTGGTCTGCTCAGATATTCCCTTCTCTACGATACCTTTGAAAATGAAACAAACTTTCTACCTTTTAAAATATGAGGAAAGAAAATAAAATTAGGAATGTTTACACATTAGATTCTGTTACGGAATCATATTAAAATACAATGTTACTGGATATTATGTTGCCTTGGCTAGTTGGTTTATATATCTATTTAAAAGTTATAGTAGATGATTTTCAAACTTAAGAGTAAAAACTTTTTTCTTCCAAACTAGATTTTATGCAGAATATTTAGTATATGAAACAGGCAACATGGAGAGCACAGATGGACCAGTAGAAACTGGGAGCGGGAGACCTGAGAGGCCACCCCCTTGGCCTCTCCTCAGTGTCCAGTTGGGGCACAACTGGAAAGTAAACAGCTAGAAAGCCAGTGCTCTAAAGTCATATATAGAATTGATAGTAGCTTAGATAGGTTTGTGGTGATGTCTAGGTTGAACGAACACACTGGGCTTTTAGCATTTTGTCCATTCTCTGAGAAAATCACATTTCATGCATTTCCATTTATAGCACCTTTCCAAACATTGTAACCTGACATAAAAGAGAGATGTGCCTGTGATCAGTTGTTAAAACCATACTGGTTTTATAGGATAGGTGAAACCCTTGGATTTTCCTAAAAAAATTTTTTTAATGTTTATTTATTTTGGAGAGAGAGAGAGAGAGCAGAACATGAGCAGGGGAGGGGTTAGAGAGAGAGGGAGACACGGAATCCAAAGCAGGCTCCAGGCTCTGAGCTGTCAGCACAGAGCCTGATGCGGGGCTCCAACTCATGAACTGTGAGATCATGACCTGAGCTGATGTCAGAGGCTTAACCAACTGAGCCACCCAGGTGCCCCAAACCCTTAGATTTTCCTGAAAGTATATTATTTGAAATATTTTTTCATATAGCATCTCAAAAGTGATTTTAAAATCTTTATTTCATAAATTTCTATTAAGTATTTACTGATTTAACACTAATTTGAAGAGATATCTGTACCCCTATATTTATTGCAGCATTATTTACAATAGCCAAACTATGGAAGCAGCTTAAGGGTCCATCAATAGATGAATGGATAAGAAAGGCGTGGTATATATACAATGGAATATTACTTAACCATTAAAAATAATGAAATCTTACCATTTGTAACGTGGATAGAGCTAGGGAGTATTATGCTGAGTGTGTCAGATAAAGACAAATACCATATGATTTCACTTCCATGTGGGATTTAAGAAACCAAACAAAGGGGGGAAAAAAGAGACAAACAAAAAAGCAGACTCTTAACTATAGAGAACAAACTGATGGTTGCCAGAGGGGAGGTGGGGGGACAGGTGAAATAGGTGAAGGGGATTAACAGTACGCTTATCATAATGAGCACCAAATAACAGAATTGGTGAATCACTATATTCTACACCTGAAACTAATACAACACTTTATGTTAACCGTGCTGGAATTAAATATTTTAAAGTGCCTTTTTAAAAACTTACTGCTGTTGTTTTCCTGAGTTATTGCTATCACTTACTTCTATCTAACATTGACTTTTGAATTGTCTTTAAATGAAGGCTTTATTGAAAAGACTTGAATCTGTGAAACCAACAGTTGGTATGAGACGCTCTGAACAACTGATGGACTATCATCGCAATATGGGTTATCTCAGCTCATCACCATCCACCAGACGAGTGAGATCAACTCTTGGCCAGTATAGCCCGTTAAGTAAGCATGCTCAGAGTTATTTTGTTCTTGTGTGTATATTTTATCCTTTTTAAAAAATGTAACTTATGTTCTTGGATGGAGTTTGAAAATGGCTGACTTCTGGAAGACATTGTATTATTTTTCACTAGTATGCTCTTCTCTTGTGTCAGGTCACTCAACTTCAGGTTTCACTCACAGCATGTAATGGTAGCACAGGAAAGAAACAAGAAAAACGGTTGAAAATATCAATACTGTCTTCAGTAGTAGACATTTTATTACATTTGTTAGAGGAAGAAATGAATAGATAACGCTGTTTAAAAGTGGCTGAGACGTTCCCCCTAACGAGCTAAGGATGATTGGTAATATCCTCCAGCCCCTATATGTGCTTTGTCTTCCTCACTGATTGACTAAAACAGGAATCAGCAGTCTGTAGAGTCATCACATATAATCCGTCCTAATGCTTGACCTGTGATCAACACACACCCAGCTAGTGGTGCGTCCCACAGAATGTCGCATGGAGTGGCCACCTCGTGCTAGGGTGTGTGACACAGGAAGTTTATGCTGTCGCTCCATGTGTGCATTCTAAACCATAAAAAAAGAAGCCGAGGCACCTGGGGGACTCATTGGGTTAAGCACCCGGCTTCAGCTCAGGTCATGATCTCACTGCTCGTGAATTCCAGCCCCAGGTCAGGCTCTGTGCTGACAGCTCAGAGCCCGGAGCCTGCTTCAGATTCTGTGTCTCCTTCCCTCTCTGCCCCTGCCCTGCTCACACTCTGTGTCCTTCAAAAATAAATGTTAAAAAAAAAATTAAAAAAAAAAAAAAAAAAAAAAGAGTGAGAGAAGCCAATGTTAGAAGAGAGCTGTAACCACCTATGACATCCCAACTTCCCAGTGCTCTTGTGAGTCTTAAACACTCAAATGACTGGTGAGTCCATTCATTCATCTCATTCTTCGAGCATCACTTCCTTGCTATAGTCATTGACTGACATAGGGTCTTAATCCAGTAATTCATACTCGGCATTATGCCTTGAACATGGTTAATTATTTCTTGAACACATTTGTAAATAGTTACATAAAGTGGCTTCTTTTATCGCTTGAATCATTTGAGCAGCTTTTTAAAACATGTATTCCCATCCCAAATCTGTTGAATCCGAACCCCGCCAATGTAGAGTCCGGGCATGTTTCTTATTATTTTTAATTTCCACAGGGAGTTCTGAAGTGCATTCCTGTTTGAGAATCATACTAAACTACTAAAAATTCATGTAAGACAGGGAAGAAAAATTTATTCTGAACTTTGAATTAGGAGAGGAAGTTTGTCAAGGGTTAATGGATGTATTTAGTTTAAATAAAATTATTTCTTGTTCTTCATATATTTTCAGGAGGAGCTTCTAGAACATCCAGTGCTACCAGTGGTCTCAGTTGTAAGAGTGAGCGACCAGTTTTTGACACATCCAGTGGCCTGTTGCTAAGACCTAAGCCCCCTAATGTTCGTACAGCTTGGTTATAAAAACTCTTTTTACTTTAAACGTTGTTCATCCGGTTCTTATTGAAGTGCTCTTGTATATTAGTATAATTCTCTGTGTAAACGTCTGTAATTTAAAATTTACAACAATGAGTTGTAATTTTATTGTAATTCAATGCAAAATTGTTTAAAAAAAACCAGTTTAATGTAAAATCAGTGTTTCCTGTGAGGATGTATTTCTATGAGAGGTATATGTCTTTGATAGAAAAATGGTAGTATGTATGTATATTTTCTCAACATAGAAAATGATTCAGCTCTTACACTGACAGAACAGTTGTGATAATATCACACTGTACGTCGGACCCAAGATGTTAACTACATTGTTCTTGTTTTTTTTATTTTTTTTTATTTTTTTATAAGTTTTAAACCATGATCGTAGCTCCTAAATATAACTTTGTTTTCTCTTTGCTCCAGAATTCAGGTGGTATAACTCTTAATTTGATTGTAAGACTTGATTGTATACTTACTGTGAACCGAAACTTGAAATTTGTTTCCATTGGTGGAGCTGATTTAGATTTGGTGAGCACACTGAGAGAAGCGTGTACTAGGGCAGCCCTTGTGATTCACCAAAGGCATCTACTACCTCCATATGAGTGAGTGTGCGGAGTTAGATCTTAAAAATGTGATCAACCATTCCAAACCGTTTCAAACTGTGAGTATTAGAAAGTTCATCTTGGAAGCAAGCTCCTTCTCTTCCACGTTCTTACACATTCAGGTAAAGTACCACTGACGATTCTGAGAAATGAGGTAGACTTTAGAGTCACAGTCCGCTACGTTGTGAATAGGCTGTCCAAGGACCAGATCGCCACAAGCAAAAGCAACTATTTGTCGAGCACAATAGCACCACCAGTTTGAAAAGGCAAGAAGCAGATCCTGAGTTGTGTCAGAACGGTGTTTTGAGTGATACTGTTAACAAGTTGTGTTACGTTTCAGTGCTTACTGTATTCAGAGAGGAGATAAATAAGAAATGTGTGGTCTTAAAGCTTTGGAAATTCCAGCTACTATTTTTAAGGACTGAGAAAGAACATTAAAATATGAATGGTAGAGGAGAAATCGCACACATTTTGCTGAGGCTACCTTAAATGTCAGCTAATTTTCTTGTTTGGTTGGGGCTTTTGAGTTGAATTCTGGCAGAACCATTTTTGCCAGTCCCACTTTGCAAATCCTGGTAATCTTAATGGAATTAGTAAGGGCAAATAGGGTGTCATATAGTTGACAAATCAGAATATTTCTCTGTCGATCTGTGGGCTCTCATTTCATATAGCCGAGTACATCTCGGTCATGGCCGCTTCTTCTGCCTCGGTCATCGCTGATGCATCATCACTTTTTCTTTACTGGCCTGTTCAGTATGCCTTTAGGATGTACTGGGAAGTTTCCATAATAAATGCCAAATCTTTCTTTTTTTAATGTGAATTCTTGCTCTGTAGCCACGATAATATTTGTTGTTTGTTTTTCCAAGTTAACTCAAGCTTTTGTAGCATGTGGACTGAACTTACTTTTCTAACCACCTTGGGCAGTAAGCCAAACGTCATGTTGCTAAATATCTATTCAGAATGTCTTGGTCTTAAGTTGGCATTGATAGATTTTGTCAGAAGATAGGGCCTGTGAAGTGTGGCAACAGTGGTGTTGAAAAAAAATCACGTGAACACAACCTGACAGATTTTTCTGCTTCTTTCTTTGGGCTATAATGTTCATTCATTGTTATTTGAAGCTGTCTTCTGGTGCCCACGTTTTTACATCATTTAGCACTCTATTTATTAACTTTAGCTCTGCTAAACCAGGGGTGTTTTGCTTTCTTTTGTGTTTAGCTTACTGCACTTTTAATGTTTGTATAACAACTTATCTTTAAGAAGAGATAAGGTAATGCTGAATTTGGACACCCGCCTGATATGGTAAGCCAGTTTTTAGAAATTGATTTTTAAGTTGTTAGGGAAAATCTATCTATATATATCTATATCTAGATATCTAGATATCTAGATATAGATATCTATAGAAGATAGATATAGATATCTATATATAGATATATAAAAATATAAACCTTTTATGTTCATGACATTAGTCTCTGAATATATTTTATATGGCCTTTGCTGTCATAGGTCAGGATTACAACACATAATTTTTATAGATCAAGCTATACTTGGATTTTACATACTAATTTCATGCCTTCAGTTTTTACTGCTTTGACGGCGGGTTCATCAAAGTATTGCTGATAGCTGGGATCCAACTTGGAGTAAAAGTTGGGAATTCCGAGCAGCAATGTTCGTCCTTTCAAAGCAGAATTCACAGGTCTGTCGTCATGAGTACTTATATACGATAAGTAAAAAATAGAAGGATAGAAGTGGAAGAATATACTATCTTCTGGTATAAGCCAAGCTACTTTGAAGGTTTAAGGGACACTTTTATGAAGGAATCGTAAGTATACTATTTTTATTTTCAAAACTTCTAAAAGGTGAAGGATCACCTAGCACCACTACATATTAGGTTCACCTGGACCTAATATATATACTTTGGAAATTTACGTCTGCAACTGGAAGTTATAATCCAGAATCTAAAATTATCAGGCAAGATTCTTATTGAGAGTTATTTTCATATCTGTCAAATGTTCAACTAATGTTGCCTCCATTTTAACAAGATTTTATGAGAGATTTTGAACTATTGAGATTATTTCCTAAGGGATACCTATTTTATCTCACACTTTCCCTACTTTGTTCAGTCTCCGTTAAAAAGCTGCTTTCTTAGCTACTACTCCGGATAAAAGTTTTCTGGTTTGCTTATAAATGTAGTGTAATGCAGTTCTCAAACCATTAACCCAGTGTCCAAAAATGGTACGGGAGCAACTTTAGAAAGAGGTCATTGTGATACTTGTGCGCTTCTCCTGTTCAGATTCAGGCACTGCACACTATGCAGAGTGTTATGGCCAGTATAAGTCGGAGACACAGTTGAATTTATTATATTTTAATAATTAAATTTATAAGATGTTTAATATCTTAAACGCCAAAATCTTAACCTGTAAATGATTGTATACCATCCTAGGAAATGTGCTTAATGCTAATGGCTACTTTATTTCCATGAATAAAGATTAGTAATAAACTTAAAAATCAACATCTTTTTTTAATTTCCCAATCTGTTACGTGTTTTAAGCCTGAAGAATTAGCTTGACATAGTGAAGAAAGAAAGAACAAAAGATAACTGAGTGTTGATCCTGTGCCCATCTCTCAAATATATTTTCTTTTTTCCCCCATAAATTCATATGTGGCAAATGTATTTTCTTGTTCCCATTTTAAAAATGAGAATAATAACTTTTTTAAAAAAAATTTTAATGTTTATCTATTTTGGGGGAGAGAGAGACAGAGTGCAAGCAGGGGAGGAGTAGAGAGAGAGACACACGCAGAATCTGAATCAGGCCCAGGCTCTGAGCTGTCAGCCCAGAACCCGATGCAGGGCTCGAACTCATAAACTGTGAGATCATGACCTGAGTGGAAGTCGGACGCCCAAACGCCCAACCGACTGAGCCACCCAGGTGCCCCGAGAGTAATAACTTTTATGTGCCTTACAAGTCTAAGAATTAAAATGAGGTTGGAAGGAGGGTATTAGTTATACCTTTGAAAGTACGACATTTACGTGGGAAAGAGTTTGCTTAAAATTGCCTTGCTGGTCGCCTCTTTAAACCACATCATCTAATTTGTTCCGTAAAATTGTTAAGATGCTGCAACACCTTATAGCCTGATAGAATGTTTTGTTTTGTTTTTTTTTAAGCGTCCACAGCAACATTTCACGTGCATTATGAGTGATAAGAAATACTCTTTTTAAAACTTGCTGCTAAAGCTTCAATTTAGGAATTTTTTTGATGAGTGTTAATAATAATGATGCCATTGGAATAAATCACTGAGTAGTTCCAGCAGTAGTATATGTGAGCTCCCAACTACAAAGTTCAAGGATGCTTACAGCAAATAAGATTACATCGTAGCAGAAAGTTTTATTTGATTTTAAAATTCTGGTGACAGATTTTTAAGCCACTGAGATATTTCTGGAGGCTCCATGAATACAGTCTTAAATGTTCTGTGCCTCGGTTTGTAAGTTCAGGTAAGTTGCAGTATTTGTTCTAGATGACGTTTTTTTAAGGTTTTCTTGTTTTACAAAGTAAACTTACGAGGTAACCTGTCATTAATTTACTATAATGAGAGACAGGATTTTTTCCTACGAACCTAATTTGACATCCACTATTATAAAATGGTAAAAGAATGTAGATAGCTACCAAAAAACTATTAAAAACTATAGTTCCAAATTCTTACAGTATTTTCATTACAATGATAGTCTTCACCAAAAATCACACACTTACTTCATGTGTTTGGGAATGATAGCCAATCTCCAAGTTTGAAGTAAGCTTTGTTTTCTTTATTTCATTCTGAGAATTTTTTATTTCATGAAGAAAATACCTAGTATTAAGTAAATATATCTTCTTTGCATGTAGTTGTGTATACTAACTAGAAGCACCTAATTTTACCATTAATTTAAGAAGATTTAATTTTTAATGATATTTTGGGGAATGTGAGAGGGATGTGAGCATGACATAAAGATTTTGTTAACCATTTATGTAAATGCTACAGAAATACAGAAAGGGGCACCAAACATAAATGTACACCTCATGTATTGTTAGAACGCAAATACCCGTGTCACCAATAACCAGATCCAGAGTTGGAATATGCCAGAACTCGTGAGATCCCTTGGGGCTCCCTACGAGTCACGACACTCTTTTCCTGCCAAAAGGTAACTGCCATCTTAGCTTTCAAGACTGTTGTGTAGTTTTGCCCATTTTTGAATGTCCTACGAATGGAATTAGATTCTTTTGTGTCTGCCTTCTTTTGCTGTACGCATTCATGTTTCTGACATTCTTTCATGTTGCATGCAGCTGTAATTCATTTGTTCTCATTTCTGTATAATATTCTAGCGTGTGACTGTACCGTGATTTTTTTTATCCATTCTGTGGTTGATAGACATTTGAGGTGGTTTCCAGGTTTTTGGTTATTACAAATCATGCTAATATGAAGTTTTTTGTAGACATATCTTGATTACATATGCATGCATTTGGTTGGCATATACTTCAGAGTGGAGTCGCTGGGTAAGATTTAGAGTTTTCCAGAGTGAGTGTACCAGTTTTCTCTCCAGCCAGAAGTATATTAGTTCCTGTTGTCCCATAGCCTCGCTAATATAACCAGTTAGGTGTGTATATAGTGTTATGCCATGATTTACTCGCACTACTTTGATGACTAATAAGATTGAACACTTTCATGTTTATTGGCCATTGGGCTATCTTTTGTGAAGTCCCTTTTCTCAGTTTTTTGCCTGTTTTCCTATAGGTTGAATGTCATTTTCTTGTTGATTTGTAAGAATTATGTGTTCTGGATACAATACAGTCCCAGTGTGAGGTATACTGCAAATATTTTCTCCCAGTCTGGCTTGCTTTTTCACTATAAATGATGTCTGTGAACAGAAGTGCTTAATTTTACTTCAGTCCACTTTATCAGTCTTTTATAGTTAGTGCTCTTTTAAAATGTTGGATTTTATGAAATTTTCATTTAACCAAACACATGAAGATATTCTGCTCTATTATTTTCCAAAAGTTTGACCTTTCACATTTAAAATAAAAAATTTTTCAATGTTTATTTTTGAGAGAGAGAGAGAGAGAGGCAGAGAGAGAGAAAGAGACATAGAATCCAAGGCAGGCTCCAGGCTGTCGGCACAGAGCCTGACGCGGGGCCCAAACTCATGGACTGCGGGATCATCACCTGAGCCCCAGTCAGACACTCAACTGACTGAGCCACCCAGGTGCTCCTTACATTTCACTTTTAGTCATGCAGTTCATTTGGCATTGTTGTCTCTTTTTCAAGAAAGAATTCTGTTACCTTAATTATTGGCTTCCAGCTTTATTCTTTAGGTTTAATTTGCCATTATTTTTCTAATTCCTCGAAATGGATGTGTAGTTCACTGATGTTCAGGCTTGGTTTTTTTTTTTTTTTTTTTTTTTTTTTTTTTAAGTAAACTCTGTGCCCAATGTGGGGCTTGAACTCACAACCCCAGATCAAGAGTCACATGCTTTTCTGAGTCAGCCAGGTGCCCACAGCCTTTTTTATTTTCATTAAGTTCAAAATATTTTTGAGTTTCCATTGTGATTTCTACTCTTTAACCCATGAGCTCTTTAGAATATATTTTTATTTATTTATTTATCTATTTAAGATAGAGTGCACAGGCGCACAAGTGGAGGAGGGGCAGAGGACGAGGGGGGAGAGAGAGACAGAGACAGAGAGACTGAGAGACTGAGAATCTTAAGAAGGCTCCGTGCCCAGCTCAGAGACCAACATGTGGCGGGGTTCCATCGCACAAACTGTGAGCTCATGACCTGAGCCAAAATCAAAAGTCAGTGTCTTAACTGACTGAGCCACCCAGGTGCTCCTAGAATATATTTTTAATAGGATGTTTTAAAGTTACGTTTGTGTTTTTGGTTTATATGAAAAATTGTAGAAAGATCTTAAAACTCTACATCAGGGGTCTGCAAGTTTAAAGCCTCTGAGCCAGCCAGGTTTAAAAGGCTTTTACCTTTTTAAATGTTTTTTTATTAATCAGAAGAATATTTGTAACGTGAATATTATGCAATTCACATTTCAGCGTGTGTACATAACTTTTATGGAACACAGCCATGGTTATTCATTTTCTCGTCCAAGGCTGCTTTTGCAATACAGCAAAGCCAATGTGTCAAAGACCATCTGGCCAACAAAGCCTAAAATATTTACTGCCTTGTCTTTCAGAGAAAGAGTTTGTTGACCCCTGCTCTGAATGGTGTTTTCTTCCAGACAGGATTTACTTTTGCTTCTGGCAGGCAGCAGGGTGCTCGAAGTCGCAAATCGCATTAAAACAGAGATTGAATCGGCATCAGTGACTGCAGGCTTCCAGTTCCCTTATTGTCACAGTGTCACCCTTCGGGGGTCCCAGTCCAAATGGGTGTTTATCTAGGGCTCCCCTTTCTTGGAAGGCCCTGAGTTCTGGTTTTTGTCCCTTTTCCCTCAAGAGGTCTTTCAAATTGTTTCTAGTTCCTCAGCACTGCAGCTATGTTTTCCACAATTTGAAGATACTCCATGGGGTAAACTGACCCCCAAATACTAGGCTCACTTCTTTGGGTTCAGATCTTGGCATTGGCCCCGTAATATCACATGCCTTGTTAGTTCTCCAGTGACTTTGAGCAGATTTTTATTTTAAATATTAGTTTGAATCCCTTTTCTAGTAGTTTTCAGAGGGAGCATTGGTTTGCACTTACCTAGTCTGCCAATATGGAAACCTTTATAAACCACAAACTCACTTGTTTTTGAAGAAAATTCTTAGATCTTATGGTGAAACTGACAAATGAGTTGTGCCGATCTTGAACCTGAAGGTGTTTGGCCCGCTGTCTAATGAAGCAGCCCAATTTTCTTTTCCCCCACTGTGTCCTTTCCAGGGTTGGGGATGGTGATTAACATGATCCTATTGTCTTTTCATACCCATGACAGAAGCCTGAGGGTGAGCCTAGCCTCTTCCCTCTGGCTTCTTTTAACCAGCACTCCAAGCCCCTTCTTAGCCCTGCTGTTATGTTACTCTTCTGTTTCCGCTACTATCTCCTTGTCCCCCAAGTCATTGTCTACACTGCTGCCAAAGTGCTGCAATGGAAATTTGATCATGTCACTTCCCTGCACAAAAAGCTCAGCGGCTCTTTTTTTTTTTTCAAGTAGGCTCCACATCCAACAAGGGGCTTGAACTCTAGAGCCTGAGATTGGGTCACGTGCTCTACCACCTGAGCCACCCAGGTGTCCCCCTTCAGTGGCTCTTTATAGATTGTTGTGTATATATCATGCCTGAAGGAAGCTTAGCCAACACACATATTTTCTCCATAAGGAACATCACTGCCTTCTTGTACTTAGGAACCCAAGACATCACTTCAGTACTGTGCTGGGGGGCCATTTTAAACAGTGAAATCATCGACAAAACACAGAAATGTAAAGGCCTCTTTCTTAAGATTATGACAGCTGAAACTAGAGGGCAGATCCTATCTGGCCTTGTTTGACCCGTTTTTCGCCACTCGGTGCATACCCAAGAATGAACACAGAGAGGTTAGAAATAGAATTTTAAGACGAGGCCAGTTTGCAAATACATGATCTTTGATGAGGGTCAACTACTTTATCATGGATTGATTAAAAACTGACACTCAAGAGAAACAAAACAAAACAAAACTAAAAGGAAGTCATGGCATGAACTTTGTAAAAATGTATTTTTAAAGACTTGAAAATTGAATGTAAGGCAGCCAGAAATTTCCATCCATTATATGCCCCCACATGCTTGTCCAAGCCTTGCTATGCATGTTCAGGATTCCCCCAAACTGGAGGACTTGCCCTTCCCCAGATATTCTGTTGGTTCTTTGTGGGTTTTAGGTGCATGTTTTCCTCATTCTTGCATTCAACAAACACTAAACAGTGTCTGTTCCCAGGCACCCTTCGGGGCTCCAGGCACGTGGCAGCGAAAAAAATAAAGATCACTGCCCTTGGAGAGCTTCCATTCCCTCCTAGCCCTGCACGTTGTAGGTGTTTGTAAATTTTGCCTCAGCACAAGCCGTGCTGCGTTATTTTATACAAAGTAAAATGGAAAGGAAACAGTTGAGATTTAAACACAGAACAGTTGAGGCAAGTTTGTAAATGTTACCATCATGGGCTAACCTCTGTCATCTTCCATGGTTTTTCTCCTAGACTCAAAATATAAAATAAGGTGGCTAAAAAGAAGATGCCTATAGGTGAGCCTGTAAAGGAGAAAATACATTAAAAAGGAAAAGTGCTTTTTTTTTGGCACTGGGGCGTGGGTGGTAGGTAAAAGGAGGGCTGCATTTAGGGAGGAAGTTTTGCAGGAAAGGGGGCTAGTAAGAAATTCCTGGGGGCAGGACACTCAATTCTGAGTTGTTAGTTTAATGTAAACCCTTTTCATCTTCTCAGACTTTCAAGTGTGACAGCTTTGCCCAGTGACAGTGCAGTGAGAGGATTTGTAAAGACAGGATGTCCCCAACCAGATGACAGCAATTCTGACAGAGGCTTAGTTCTGGGAGTTCCTGGTGAATGGAGTAGCTGGAAGGAGGAACTGAGTCAGTGTGCTCTGGCTCTTCTCTTTAAGCAGATCTCCTTTCCCCCAGGGCAGTAGAGAGAACTTTAGCAAAAAAAGAGGGGGGAGGGGGGCGGAGCTGACATCTGGGTCACGTGCAGAAGGCAGATAACGTGTTACTATTTAATAAATGGGATTCCTCTTCTCCATTTCCCGTCCCATGCCAGGGAGGACCCAGTTAAAAACTGGAAAACAATTTCAGTCCTTGGTTGGTCTATGAAGACTCACTGATCATTCCTTGCTTTCAGTTCCCAGCTGTGTTTCATGGCTCCTCCGTCACCTAGTCTTAGGTTTCAAAATACTGCAAGGGCTGCTGGCCTTACTTGAAGATAACACTCCACAAAAGTATCTGCCCTACTAGCCTGGCCTGATCAGCACCAGAATTTGGACCATTCATATCCTAAGGATGAAAACAACATGAGGATAACGTATCCAGAAGGCCCCTAACGCTACATGTTTGTGACCTGGCCTTGAAATGGGATCGAGAGACTTTCTTTGTAGTTCCTTAGCCTGTTTCCACCGGCATAGATATCCACTACACTAGGACAGATGTAACCTTGGCTACCGTGGCAAAACAAGCAGTGAGTTTTTCTCCTTGGGAGGGAAGAGTGAGTAGGCACAAGAGCTTGGGAAGGAGGGTAAAGAACAGAAGGTGCAGAGGCGCACCCCCCTCAAACCACCCCCCAGGAAAGATACACGAGACGTGTGCCTGCCTTCCAAGCTTGGCCTAGGACGCAGGGACTGGTTTCCAATGAATGGCTAACAAGCTAGAGCTGCATCAACTATTTGGACTTCAGAACCAAAAGTACTTTCCAACTGGAAATTGTCCTGACTTTTCTCTTGCTCACCAATTTATGAGAGTCAAATGCAAAACTGTCTTTGCCTCCAGGTCTTGCTAAGTTGTCACAGAGAAGACTGCTGGCGGGTCCTTTCTATACCCGTGTATCTAACTCTAGCTGTTTTCTTTCAGGCCCGCATCTCCTGCCACTCCCCACATTTCATCTGCCCCCTTCTAGTCCTACTCAACCAAGATTATAGTAGACATTACGTTATTTAGTAATGGCCATTTCACTCCTCTCCCTACCCGCATTTAAGCTTCTTTCAGAATGAATTCCCGTTTCTTCCACAGAGCCTAACAGGTATTAAATACTAACCTGTTAACTGACTCTCCATGAATGGTGTCCGCTTGTGAGACTGAAGCATCACCGTTCTCTAAAGGCACTAAGACAGAACATTCCCTAATCTCACAAAATTCTTGAAACTGCTCAGTGTACCCTCAGAGTCCCCGCAAATTGCACGAAAGCACATAAAATAAGGTGGGATTACGAAAGCTATGATCCATGCCACCATGTTGGAGCCTCAAGCACCATGGTATGAGGTAAGACAGAAAGTGCATAAACGTAAAGTGTGAAAGCCCAACTTGAAGCATTGTAGGTACTCACAAGATACACAGTATGATATCTGACATTCAGAAGCTGGGCCACAGAGTTATAAATGAGTCCTGCTAAAAGATCTGCATTGCTGGTCTTATTTTTAAATCCACACAGCAGTTAGTAAGAACTCAGTAAAACAAGGTGTGTTAAGTGGTCTTTATTGGGGTGTCACATTAGGTTATCTTCTTCATTATCAGTTCTTCAGTTAATTATACAAGTATGATAAGTTATTTCATATCTGACGTGGGAATTTAAATGTAAAATAAATACAAAATACATCTGTGGTTTAATGAACACTCAATGAAGCATTTTTTTCTGAGGTATTCCTTTCAGTCTGGTTTTATCCCAGATCTATCTTTTTTTACTTCCCATAGGAAAAGTCTATTAAACCACACAATGGATCTGGAACCAATGAACTTGAGTTTTGATTACATTAGACGTATTTTTTGATCTCATCATACAATACCAATACGAAAGCTCCGCCCATGCCTCTCAACACATTGGACCAGGCACCTTTGAAGAAAGCCTTGGCTCCTTCATCTTTTGCAATCTTCCTCCAGCAGTCCACCGTCCCAGTGTACATAATATCCGCTGTGGAAACAAATGTCGGTAAGGGCTCCAGAATTCTGGAGGAAAGAGGCTTTTCCTCTGAAAGACATCTGCACAGTTAGAAAAGTCAGTCACTTCAGCTCTAGGCATCCTGCTAAGCACCCCCTTCCTTGCATAACTAGCAGGCAGCATCTTTTGTCAAGCCCACTCCTTCAACCCAAGATCAAGTGAAGAACTGGGGCGGTTAACCAGCTCACCCACACGTGGTCAAGCTGTACAATCAGGGCATCGGGTGGAGCGGGAAGTATTAAGCTAGATGGTCCCCTTTTTTATGGGTGAGAAAACAGGTGGAGTCTCAGATTCTGCTGCCCAAGAGGACACCGTTAAAAGAGACACAGCTATTAAGCTGAACCATATGGCACTAAGGTTTGACTTTTTGACCTCAAAAATGGCAATTTCCTATGTTTCGATCTATGGCAGCCAAAACCGCTCCAGGCCATCTCACCCAACAAAAACATCCTCTCCCACTAACACCTATAGTAGCAAGATGACAGAAGCAAGAATTATTTTGAAATAAACGAATTAATTCATTTTCTGTGTTTCTGTACCCAGGCCCTAAGGGAAAAGGGCCTAAGGCCTCTATAATACTAGTCGAGTCACATCTCGACATCTCATTTTTGATGTTCTTATCCCTTTGATAGAAGCAAATTCTATTCTCTAAAGGACCAGCTGACCGTGCGAGGGGGGACTGATCGTAAGTTTTCTTTCCTAAGTCCTTATCACATCATTTTAACAAGGAGAATAGTGAAGACTGGAAGGAGCACTGACTGGTGTTCTCCTTGGGCAGAGAAATAAGAGGCCCACAGGTGTCAAGCTTACCCCCTTTCCGGCCAGACTGCATCATCATCCTACGGCGGACAGTGTCAAAGGGGTAGGACACCAGCCCCGCGACCGCTGTCACGCTCTGGGCAATCATCCAGCTCACAATAATGTGCACATTCTTGGGGTCAGGCAACATCCCTGTGTGCAGAGGCAAGAAGCCAAATGGCTATGAAGTGATTTCTCTCAGCAGCTCAGCAAAAAGCAGGAAGGGATGGAGAAGAGGCTACCATGCCTCCAACTCCATGCCCTACCCTTCTGGAAGGACCTGACCTTTGTGGGGCGCCTCACAAATAACCAGGCAGCCAGCCAAAGCTGGGGGCTGCCCTCGGGATCCAGGGAACCCCGAGTTCTGCCCAAGGAACAGGGCATATGAAGGAGGTCCCCGAGTTCCAAGTCGTGAGTGACAGAGCTGTGGCAAGGGGGAAGCAGGCTCCCCTTCTCCCTCTCTGAGTAACTCCAGGCCAGAGTTTATTTCAGTAGAGGACAAGGAGAGCCCTTTAGCCATTTATCCACACCGTACCACCTCATTCAGAAGCTTCAGTTTAGCCCAGGGGCTAGGGGAGAAAAAACCCAAGATTAATAAATAGAAGGTCCTCTGTGAGTGACAGACCCCTAGGGACCTTCCTCCTCCCCACTCCGCACCCCGAGGCCCCTCTCTCACCCTTGGCAGTATCATAAACTCCAAAGTAGGCAGCTCTGTAGATAATGATGCCCTGGACAGAGACGCTGAAACCCTGGTAGAGACCCTTCAGGCCATCAGACTTGAAGATCTTGGTGAGACAGTCGCCCAGACCACTGAACTCACGCTGGGCAGCACCCTTGCCCACGTCGGCAGCCAACCTGGTCCTAGCAAAGTCCAGTGGGTAGACAAAGCAGAGGGAGGTGGCCCCAGCTGCCCCACCGGAAGCCAGGTTACCGGCAAAGTAGCGCCAGAATTGCTTATGCCGGTCCACGCCCCCCAGGAAGATCTGCTTGTACTTGTCCTTGAAGGCGAAGTTGAGAGCTTGGGTGGGGAAGTAACGGATCACGTTGGCCAGGTTACCCCTCCAGAAGGAGAGAAAGCCCTGCTCCTTGGGGATTCTCACCACACAATCAATGATCCCTTTGTACTGCTTCTCAGCACTGATCTGTTTGCTGGCATGCTGGACCTGTGGGGGGAGGAGAGGGGAGGGCGGAAGGAATTGGGTGAGGACGGCCAGAGCAGGGGGCAAGGGGGGGGCGGAATGGAAAGAGGATAGGAGGAAAATGAATGCTTACCACTCCCTGATTTTCTTTCTTAAATAAATGGGGAAATCAGATATCAAGTCCAAATAAATATGTCGGCTAGTTGGATAACAAGCCAAAAAAATCCAATATTGCCCCACTTACCAGGGCATTTGAGAGAAACGGTTCTTCCCCAAATAAACTGAAAATATTTCATTGTAAACAGAGTCATGTATGCACTACATTTTCCCTAGGTTCCAGAACTGTATTGGGGGCTCAAAGGGAGGTAAAGGGCCCTGCCCTAAAGGGCCCCTGCTCTAATTTAACAGACAGGATGGGCAGGAGCTAATGATTCTTCAATTTCACGGAGTCTCCCTGGAGACCAGGATCTCTGAGTACTAGATGCTCTAACAGAAGAAGGAGAATAAATCCACCAGATATTAGAGCGTGAAAAATTTCAAGCAGATTATGCAAGTAACTAATTATTGAGGGGTCTGTTGCTGTTTGCAAGTGAGCAATTTGTTGGGGTTTTTCTTTATGATAATTTTGACTCCCAAACCGAGGAGGCCCAGTTTCTCATTGAGGGGCCCTTGCCTTCGGGGCAAGTAGAGAAAAACACGATGGAGATGATGATAAACCAGAGATCAGGCTGCAGAGGAAAAGATTTGGGGACAGGGTAAGACAATCTGAATTTACTCTAAAAACTGCTACTTAATCTGTCAAAACCTGTTTCTTCCGCTGCGAAACCGGGGAGAAAATTCCTTACAGAGGTTATGCAAAGATAAATAATATATATGTCAGCCTACAGCGTTAGTGCGTGGGTCACAGTAAGCTGGCTTTTGAGTAACAATTATTTTGAGGTTTTTTTATTGTAGACGGTGGATGCACGGGGGAAAAGGTGCAACGAACACTGAAAATCAAAAGGTGAGGCCGACCTATGAGGCCTAAGCGGAGCGTCAGTGCCGTCCCAGGAGCAGGATCTGGCTGGCGGTAACCCACTCGGGGTGGCTTTCCATATATAGACACCCGAACGCAGGGCGCCACCCGACACCAGGAATCTGCTACTGACGCTGGACCTGTCTCTACGCAGAGGGCACCTTCCCCTTCCAGTAGGCCGGGCGGCGGGGCCTGTGGCCTAGCACAGATTTGCGGCGGCCGGCCCGGTCCCCGCGCCCGCGGGCCCCCGCGCCGCTGCAGCTCGCCCGCGCCCCGCGCGCCCCGCCGGGCCCGCACCAGGCTGGCCGCGCCGCGCCGCGCCCGCGCCGTCCTTACCTGCAGCAGCAGTTTGACCCTCTCGATTGGGGCGACCGCGGTCTTGGACACGGCAGCGGCGACGCCGCCGGCCAGGAAATCCTTCAGGAAGCTCAAGGCGTGATCAGTCATGGTGACTGCCGGGCGCACACAGCCTCCGGGAGCCGCGCTCTCGCTCTCGCCTCCGCCCGGCCAGGCACGGCCGCCCGCTCTCCGTCCCTTGGCGACGCGAAGGGGCCGCTCGCGTCGCCCCGCAGCCCTCCTTATATCCCCCGCCCAGTCTCTCGCGAGAGGAGGAGGGACCCTGGGGCCGTGCGCGCCGTGCGCATTGGCTGGGCAGGTGCCTGGACACCCCCTCGCCGTCCCCCTCCTCGGCAGAGGGCAACCGGGGCGAAGGCGCTTCCGGGAGGCAGGGGTGGGCCGGGGGCTGTGCCTTCGGCTTGGGACGTTTAAAGGGCAAATTCATGTTATCTGTCCCGGCGAGCGGAGGGAACACCGTGTCTCCGCAGCATGTGGGCCGCTGTATTTATAGCACAAGGAGGCTTAGGCTGGGGCCGACCTGGGGACCGACGCCTCCAGCAGGGCTTGCTTTAACCTCGGGCCTGCACGGGACCCCCTCCTGGCCAAGGGATTTCAGGCTGGGTTTTTTTCCCCCCCCTTCCTCCTAACGGTTTCCCTCACCAGGCTCACTGCTTGGATTTGGGCCCCTTCGGAGTTGTGTGCTCTCGAAAATAAATCAAGATCCTCCAAAATAAATGCTAACGTCGCTTGATGCTGTGATTACCTCATAATCTGGCAACCTGCCGAATCCCCTCTTCCCTCCATTCAGTCATTCAGTCGTTGATCCTACCATGAAATACTTACGTCCTGGCATTCAATGCCACCAGGAAAGGTCGAGTGCAGGGGGGACTCCAAGAACGGGGGCCTTACAGGACACTTCTTTTGAAAATCCCTTAAGGGCTTAATGTGCTGTTTTGCTGTCAACGGAATCTCAGGACATTTTCTGGGCAGAATGTTCTCAAGGCAGCTGTCGGCTTCTTGAGGGTCACTGCTGTTAGCCTTTCCATTGGAGTTGCTGGGTGAGTGTGGTATGGAGTAAGAGAAGGTCGAATCCTTGACTGTATTTGCCCCCTTTTTAATAGGCACCTGGGACATATGCTCTCTAGTCTTAGGAAACTGATTGCAACTTCGTGTCGGGTTGTTGGGTTTTTTTTTAATGTATTACTATGAACTTTGATTTTCCTACTTTTTTTTTTTTGTAGGCCATTCATATAATCATGCAGGTTTTCAAATACAGCTGTTCCTTCCCCTAGAATGATTGCAATTGGCTTTTAACTGTAAACGCTCCACTCAGGTTTCTTCCCATGTTTGTACATTTGACAAAGTTTATGCATTTTTTCACAAGCTTGCTGATGAATGCAGACCTCATGTTAGGTAATTGAACTCAGCTGTGTGACGCCCTGGGTATGGAAACTTCAGCAGAGAGAGGTCACTGGTTGGGTGCCGGGACCACAAAGGGTATGCATTTATCTGAGGTCGGGCAGGCAAGAGTCCAGAAATCTAGGTGAGCAGTATGAAGGCTAGCCAATGCACGCTTACCAAGGTCAGAGCAGGCAGAAGGTTAAGAATTCAGCATAAACGGAAAAGCCATTTATGCGTTCATTCAACAGTCACGAGCATTTATCGTGTACCAGGAACAAAGTTTGGCCCTGTGCATTCGCTATGAGATGGTTCAGTCTCCCAAGAAACTAACAGTTTAGCAGTGGACATATTTATCCCTTGTTGAGCTTTATTTGGTACAGCTTCACATACAGATTTTCATGGATCAACAAAATGCACATGATAGTGTACTGGGTTCCATTCTGCTAACTAACATTGAGCAGTTGCCTAAACCATTTTCCTTATGCGTTAGAGATGTTTCTTATTTTCACTATGAAAAATAATGCTGTTACATACTTGCACAAAGTTCATTTTCCCCTTTGTGATTTTTCCTTCTCTTTTCTCTTTCCTAAAGTGGAACAGATTAAATGCCTTAAAAGATTTTTAGCTCTTGCTACATATTGAGAAGTTCCTCTTCAGAAATAATGCAGCCCGCCGGCAGGGTCAATGGGTTATGGATCCTCCTCCAACACTGTCTTAAAAAAAAAAAAAGCATCTTTTAGTTATTTGTGCCATTTAATTAGTTCTAATTTGCACATCTTTGCTATGGAACTGCCCATACTCCATGTGATTCCATTTAGTTTGTCAGGGTTTTCCTTTTGTAAAAATTTTTTTTTAATTAAAAACTTTTTAACCTTTTTTTTTTACTTTATTTATTTATTTATTTATTTTTTAATTTACATCCAAGTTAGTTAACATACAGTGCAATAATGATCTCAGCAGTAGATTCCATAATGCCCCTTACCCATTTAGCCCATCCCCCCTCCCACACCCCCTCCAGGAACCCTCTGTTTGTTCTCCATTTTTATGAGTCTCTTATGCTTTGTCCCCCTCCCTGTTTTTATATTATTTTTGCTTCCCTTTTGTGTAAGTTTTTAATCTTCGGTGACTGCCTATGGCGTGAAAGCAGAGTATGTATCTGTATTTATAATTCTTTATATATTTGGAGCAATAAATATGTGTTGAGCAGTGTTCATTTTGTTTTCTTTTGATACTTAAAAAAATTGTTTTAGTGTTTATTTTTGAGAGAGAGAGACAGAGGGTGAGCAGGAGAGGGGCTGAGAGAGAGGGAGACACAGAATCCCAAGCAGGCTGCAGGCTCTGAGCTGTCAGCACAGAGCCCTACATGGAGCTTGAACCCATGAACTGTGAGATCGTGACATCCAACGTCGGATGCTTAACCGACTGAGCCACCCAGGCGCTTTGATTTACTTTTTTTTTCTTTTGATACTTTTTATTACATTGATCTAACAGTGCTATATATTTAAATACAAGCAGATCCCTGTTACAATGATATACTTCATGTTCTGATATAAATGTATCTCTTTCGCAGATTATCTGTCCTACTAGCCTATTTCCTTCTACTTCTTTTGATCTCATCTCATACTGTACCATTCTCAGGTATCCCAACACTAAATCTTAAGTAGTTATCTCCTTTTCTCCATTATTTGTCTTAGATTACTAATGCTAGTTTGTCATATATGAAGTTCTTAAGTAGTTTTAATGAATGAAATCACCACATCGTGACTTATTTATTTGATCACCGATCTTCAAAAAGATAAGACAACTTATATGTGATTCTACAACCACTTAAAAAACAGAAAGTTTTGTCTGCCTATATGTCTGGATTTGTCTTTCCTCTCAAGGTATTCAATTATTTAAATATCACTAGACAATTTTTAATAGATATTAAAATGAAATATTAACATATTCACTCAGGAAGTATTATCATCTTTTTACACTTGATTTTACTAGTCACAGTTTTTTATGTTTTCTAAATGGAAGGTATCGCATTTCTCCTTGGCTTCTGTCCAATTATCCCGTCGTGTCAGGTGACCTATAGCTGGAATCCTTGACAAGAGGTTTTCCACGGAAATTCCTACACTGTCCTCTCCCTCCACGGGCTTTCTCAGAAAAGAGAGGCCTCAGATGTCCTCAGGAGCATGAGCTGCCCACGATCACAAGATCAATGTATCACTTACACAGGCAGGGCAGAGAATGGCACCCAGCAGAACATGTGTCCACCTGCCAGTCCCAGCACTCTGTGGCTTTCTGCCAGCATGAGAATGGCCAAGGTATCTAGGAGATAAGAGAGACAACTCTGCCTTCAAATGTGGCATAGAGTCCTGGAGGCTGGCGGGTGGGGGGACAGGGCTATATAGAAATGAGAGCAAGGTATTGAGCCAGTCTCTTTTGAATTTGAATTTGAATTTGAATTTTTAAATTCATGTTTATTTATTTTATTTTGAGAGATAGAGAGAGAGTGAGCATGAGCAGGGGAGGGGCAGAGAGAGAAAGAGAGAGAGAGAGAGGGATAGAGAGAATCCCAAGCAGGCTCTGCACCATAAGCACAGAGCCCCCCGTGGAGCTCGATCTCACGAACTGTGAGATCATAACCTGTGCCAAAATCAGGAGTTGGAAGCTTAACCAACTGAGCCACCCAGGCGCCCCATCTTTTTGGCTTTTTTTTAGTGGAAACTTTAAGGAATCTTTGATATTTTACCAGACTTGGAATAGAGAACGGGAGCTGCTAAAGAGGAAAAGGTACAGGAAATAAAGAAAAACACTTAAGGGTTTGCTGATCGTGGTGATAATGCAATGCCCGTGTGTAGGTATATATCTAAAACTGTTAATAATTAGTACATACCATTACTATTTGTTAATGGTAAATTTCCCCATTAAGCAAAGAGGAATTAATTCTGAGAACTTATTGTTTTGATGGCATAAGACCACATATAAATTTCTGAATTTCACTCAAAAGTATTCACACTGATGCATTGCTTCCAAAAAGGCAAAAGAAAAGAAATGCAATATTTCTCTGCCATTCTTGCTCATTAGCTTATCAAGTGAGAACAATGCCTTAATTAACAAATCCTTTATAACCAGGTGCCATTAGAGTAAAGTCCTTATCAAAGCACACACACACACACACACACACACACACACCACATACCTTTGTAAGTAGTGGGTATTCCTACAAAATGCTTCAACTACTAGTCCCTATTGTAGCTAATGCCAGGGAAAATTATGAAACTACAACAATGTGTCTTTTTTTTTTTTTTTTTTTAACCCACTGTTCATTCTAGAAGCTTTTTACCCTTTAGTGGTCCACTCCTTAGGGTATGCGTTTTCCTCCTACTCTCCCACACCAAAATAGAAATGATCGGAACCATTAGCACCCAATTGATTCACTCATTCATTTACTTTTTTTCTTTTTTCATCTCTCAACAAACGTTATCGGATCCTCACTTCAGACACCCAAAACTTTGTAGGGTACTGGTGATATGAAAATCAGAAAGGTAAGAGTGTGGTGTCTACAAGGCCATTCCAGTGCAGGGGGTGACAGGGTCCAACGAGGGCTCCGGTTGTCTTCCCAGGTGAATAACTTTCAATGTGGCACCTCAGAGTTTGTGTTTTTAACGGCGTATGAATGCTTCTGAAACAAAAAGCTTTGCTAGAAAGATTTTAGGCACCATTATTTAAAGGCTATGATTTCTGGGGGCAGAGGAGCCCCTGAATCATAAAATAAATAAATGGTCAGAGGGACTTGTTTTCCTGGAAAGCCCTTATCCCTGGAGAGTTCGCTCCCTGGGCTGCCGGAGGCAGGGGAGCCTGGCACCCCACTCCCCAACTAACACAGGCAGATCCCCTCCTTCCTAAAGAAAATTCCATAACTTCTCTCCCATTCATAATCTTAGCACCCCTCCTTACTTTCTCCAAGACTCCAACAAGCATGTTCGGTATTTTATGGCGCAAGTAAGCTTAATTGTATGGATAGTAATAACGCCTCCGACTATAAGTATCTATCTACCTTCCATGTGGACACTTCTCGTTTCGGACTTGCATTCTCTGTGAATAAAGCCATTATTCACTGGGAGTTGCCTTGATTGATTTTTAAGTACGTCTTGAACTGGCTTCCCTAGTAGTTAGTGTTTCATACAACCTACCAACTGTGTTTTTTAAAAGTTTTTGTTTGAGTAACCTCCACACCCAACGTGGGGCTTGAATTCGTGACTCCAAGATCAAGAGTCGCTCACTATTCCTACAGAGTCAGCCAGGCACCTCCCCCCCCGCCCCTTACAAATCATTTATTTTTTATTTTTATTTTTTTAACGTTTATTTATTTTTGGGACAGAGAGAGACAGAGCATGAACGGGGGAGGGGCAGAGAGAGAGGGAGACACAGAATCGGAAGCAGGCTCCAGGCTCTGAGCCATCAGCCCAGAGCCGGACGCGGGGCTCGAACTCACGGACCGCGAGACCGTGACCTGAGCTGAAGTCGGACTCTTAACCGACTGAGTCACCCAGGCACCCCCGACAAATCATTTTTAAAAACATTTCAGTGAATTCTGTCTCTGACCTGTATACTAAAATGGCATGCCATCTTTTTTATGATTTAGGGGCTCATCTGCTTTCACTTCATCAACAGGACAATCCCTGTTACTATTAAAATCAATGTTATCAGAGAGGCCATTTTTGCTCTGTACTGTTGAATAACAATATTTTGCTATTTTAACGCATAAGGGTTTTCCCCCCTATATGCTTCTTTTAGCCCATGACCCTTTTCTCATGCAGATAGATAGATATTCTGTGTTGTTGCCTCAGAAAAAAGAAAACACTCAGAAAGCAGAGAGAAAATAAAAACAATTCTTGGCATTAGAATTTCCAAAAGAAGAGAAAGATTTCAAGTATAAACAGTAGATTTGGGAGAATACCTAAAGGAAAGTGAATTTTCCTGCCCACCCCATCCTTCTAAAGAGTATATCAAATTTTCCCAAGCCTGGGGAGAAAGGAGGTTATGTTAGAGAGGAAGCAAGGAGCAAGATGTTAGTGGGGGTCCTTGAGAAACAGGGGCTCTGTACTCTCCCCCGCAGCTCAGAGAGGCATCAAGAAGCAGGAGAGAAAAGGCCGGGTGATGTTTTAGTACGCACGTCTATCCAAGTAGCATAAGGGAGGAGGTGAACAAATCCCAGCCCCTAGCAGTCGGTTAAGCCTCCGACTTCGGCTCAGGTCATGACCTCGCGGTCCGTGAGTTGCAGCCCCGCATTGGGCTCTGTGCTGACAGCTCAGAGCCTGGAGCCTGTTTCCAATTCTTTGTCTCCCTCTTTCTCTGACCCTCCCCCGTTCATGCTCTGTCTCTCTCTGTCTCAAAAATAAATAAACGTTAAAAAAAAAAAATTATACAAATCCCAGCCCCTGTAGGTTAGTCTCCCAGTGTGAAGGGCCCCAGATAGCCCCCATGAAGTTTCTCCTGCCCCAGGAGGTGTGGGAGCAGCAGAATAACATTTTGTACCCAAGGACAACAAGGTTAGCTGAAAACAAGCCAGACCTGAAGAGCTTCATGGTTGGAAATGAGGCAAATGTCGAGTGACCTTGATGGAGCAGTGACTGAAGACCAGAGGCGATAAGGACCTGGCCTCTGATGCCAGCATGGATAGGTGAAGATCAGACCATATGCTCCCCCCTTCCTACCCTTAGTACTCCAGAAATCCCTGGAATTTAGATGTAAATCATTGCAAAAAGGGGAGAGAGAAGGGGACCCCAATTGTTTTCACCACTTGGCAGTATGGAGTCTCTTAATAGAGATTAAGTTGCCTCATACAGTTGAGTTTCTAGGCCAGTATTTGTACTTGCTATAGTATTTTCTTAGTTTTAAAAGAAAATATATTGAAGACATATCACAATTTTGGAAATTCTTTACTGTTGCTTGTTCCATCAAGCACATTTATTTAAGAAGGAGATACAGACTTAATTGACAGAAAGTGAGAGAGAGAGAGAGAATGGCGGTGGAGGGACTTCAGGGCTAGAACTATAGTTATAGAAAACTACAGTTCTCCTTTTGAAGTTCTATGAAACTCCAGCTTATGCATTATTTAAATGGCTAAACTAAATAGGTACAACTTACTCTTGGAGCATATATGTTCCATGATACCGTCAACATAATAGTTGTTCCGTAAATGCTGTTGAATGAATAAGAAATGATGTGCCTCGATTTCTAGTGCAATAGTTCTCAACTTTTGCAGAAGCGGAGCACATGTAACCCGCCATAATTTTTGTGGAGCACTATGAAATATAGGCATATGGAATTTCGTCATATAAAGTAGGAGTAATTATACTAGCAGAAATATGATTGTAATAATGGTCTGCCATATAAAACTCACAGCCACTTTAATAGTTGGCTTATCAATCTCTCCTTGTAGCTCTAGCAAATTTCCCTTTACGTATTTTAGGCTTTAATTTTAAAGGCATACAAGATTTGAATTGTTATACTTTCCTGCTATATTTAACTTTTTATCATTAAGTTGTGGTCCTTTTTATCTGCAGTGATGTTTTTGCCTTAAAGTCTTTTCCCTCTAAAGGAACAGGGCAATACCTGCTGTCATTTGGTCTGCATTTTCCTAGTTTATCTTTTTCTAACCCTTTACTCTGAGTTCAGAGTATTTTATTTATTTCAGAGTTCTGTGTGTTTTATGTGTGTTCCCTGTAAAGTTCTATATGTTATTTTTTTCCTTAAAAAACAAAGTTAATACTTTTATTCTTTTAGCTAGAGAGTTTGGATCCATTTCCACTTATCATGACAACTGATATGTTTTAAATTTTATATTGAAGTAATTGTAGATTCAAAGGAAGTTGCAAAGAAACTAGTATTCATATTTAAAATTTTTATTTCTGTCACTTTATTTTATGCTTTCTATTCGTCTTCCTTCTGAACGCTTTTGAAAGTCAACATTTACATTACTTACTTTCCATGACTATCCTACATCAACCATTTTATGTGTTTCTGAGTTACTTATTAAGGTATTCATAACACCATCATTGTTATTAATTACTTGGGTGGCTATTATTTTGTCAGGTTTCAAGATTGCCAAGTTTCCTTTCTTAGCTTATTTTGGCACTGGGAGTCTCTTGGGACCATGAGGCAGGTTATTCACTGCTATGGGAAGCACTAAAGTCAAGGTGACAAGGAATTGACCCAGCCATCAAATACACATAGCTTGCCATGGAGAAGTTGTGCTCTGGGATAAAATGATTGAATTTCATAACATTTTTCAACGTGGCCACTAGGGGGAGATCACATGTAGCTATTCTCAAAAGAGTACCTATTCGAGGTCTCCAATTTTTACTAAAAACCTGTCAATAGTTCACTAAGGAGAAACTAAGGGGAAAAAAACCCTCCCTACTTTTAAAAAGGCATGCAAGTGAAGTCTCAAAATAGTAGGCAAAAATAATGAAGTCAAAGCAGTGACTGTCATACGGGAAAAGAAAGCAAGACCCAAGTACGTGCCTGCCAGAAGAAATGCACTGTGCACACAGGATACAAATAGGTTAAAAAATAAAAAGATAGGGAAAGGTGTAACAGAGAGAGTGTTATCAGGAATGAAAAAGATCATTTTATAAGGAGAAAGGGGTTGGTGTCTCAAGAGGACATAACAATTCTGTATGTTTAAACACAGAGCTTGAAGATACATGAAACAAAAATTGATATAATTGCAAGGAGAAATAGATAAATCCACAATTAGGGTTTGGGAATCCAACATCTCTGTATTCATTTCCTAGGGCTGCTGTAACACATTTCCACAAACTGGGTGTTTTAACACAGCAGAACTTTATTCTCTCACAGTTCTGGAAGCTAAAAATCCAATATTAAGGTTTAGCAGAATAAAAGATCAGTGTACAAAAATTAACTGTATTTCTTTTTTTTTTTTTTTTTTTTTAATTCTTAAGTGTTTATTTATCTCTGAGAGGGAGAGAGACAGAGAGACAGAGAGAGACAGAGTACCAGCAGGGGAGAGGCAGAGAGGGGAGAGGCAGAGAGGGGAGAGGCAGAGAGAAAGAGGGAGATACAGAATCCCAAGCAGGCTCCAGGCTCCGAGCTGTCATCACAGAGCCCGAGCCAGGGCTCCAACGCACAAACCCGGGGACCATGACCTAAGCCGAAGTCGGATGCTCAACCGACTGAGCCACCCAGGCGCCCCAACTGGATTTCTCTCTACTGGCAAAAAACACTTGGAAATTGAATTAAGAAATAACATTTACAATAGCATCAAATTTTTACTAAATTTACAAAAACATGAGATATTTAGGAATAAATTTGACAAAATAGGTCCAATACAACGCTGATCAAAGTCTGCGCAAGCTCTTTGGGGGGGCAGAAATTGACAAACGGATTCTAAAATTTACGTGGAAATGCAAAGAACATAGGATGCTAGCAGACTCTCCTGGTAAGGAAAAGATCTCTTTATCCTAATCTTCCGGAAGACGCTGTGTAGACAGGTACACGGTAGTTTTTGTTTTGAGGAAACAGAGACAGCTAGGGGAGGCGGTAGAAAGGGTTTCTGCCTCGGGACCCGCTGCCTAACTCTCCGTCAAGCTTGACTGTTATTTTTCTGATTTATCCAGAGGGGAGCGCAGTGCTTTGTCTTAATACAGAAAGAACGTAGCTACCTGCAGATTCATTCCTTTCTTGCAGGTACCCTCTCCTGCCAGGCCCATTCTTAGGGCTGAGAGAACCCGGACCTCCGTGCGTCGGCAGGCGCCCCAGGCGCAGTCCCCCACCCGGGCCACCGACCCCGCTGCGCCACCGCTGCGCCCTGCGGCGCCTCCGGGGGTAGCTCGGGCCCTGCGGCGGCACACACTCCCCGGGGCGCGGCGGCGGTCGGTCTCCTCCGCTCAGCCCCGCGCCGCCCGCGTTCGAGAGCTCTTCCCTCGGCTTCCGGAGACGCGCCGCGGGGAGGCCCTGCCGCGTGCCGGGACACAAGTCTCCGGGGACAGCGGCCCAGGCTGCGCGGCTGCGGTGGCGCAGACGAGGGCCCTGGACTCGGGGCGGCGGCGGTCGAGGGCAGGCCGGCAGGGGCGCCGGCTCTGATCAGAGCCCTCTGCATTCTCGGTGCCCCCTTCTCAAGCCGCAGCACCCCCAAACCGCCGCCGCGGCAACCCCGAAAGCGGGGCGCGGCCTCGCGCGGGTCCTCCCGGCCGCCGGGTGGGACCGGGCGCGCCCCCTTCCCGCCGGGGACGGTCGCCCTCCGGCTCCGCGGGGAGAGACGACGTCCCGGGAGAGCCCTCCCGGCGCCTCACCCGCCCCAGAGGCGCCTTCGTTCGCTTTGTGAGTCCGCCGCTCCGAAGGCCTCCCGCCTCCCGCAGACTGAGTTCAGCGACCGCTTCGCGTGGCTGCCCGGACTCCGCCCTCGGCCTGGGTGGGCGCGTTCGGTTCTCCCGGCCGAGCCGAGGTAGGCGCCCTTTCCTCCCTCCGGAGAGCGACTCTCTGGGCTGCGCGGAGGCCCGTCCGACCTCCCCCCGGCTGGGGGGGGGGGGACTGGGGCCAGTCCCCCCCCCCACCCCCGGGGCCTGCGCGCTCAGCCTTCGCGGGGGTGCAGCCGTTTAAAGCCCCACCGTTCGCCTGGGTGGCTCAGTGGGTTCAGGCTCAGGTCAGGACCTCACGGTGCGTGGGTTCGAGCCCCGCAGTGGAGGTTCAGTGTCTCCCTCTCGCTCTCTGCTCCTCCCCCACGCTCGCTCGCGCTCTCCCCCCAAAAATAAACGTTAAAAGTGAAAAACAAAACAAACAGCCGCACCATTCCTACGTGAGTTTGGTTCATTCAGCAAAGTTTCGTCCTCGCTCCCTGCCTCCTTCCTGTCTTTTTTTAACCATCGCGAACTGTGCTTGACAAGAAGGAAACAAAAATGGCTAAGCCCCTGACCCTGCCTTCAGGGAGCCTACAGTGTAACTCAATGTATCTCCTTTGAAGGATGTCTGCGTTTCAGGGCTCCTGTGTCACTGCGAACTGAAAGGCTCCTTTATCTCCCCACCCACCCTTCCATTGGAGAATTGACCTCCTTCTTGGTTTGTGGGACTTCCAGGCGTTACTTTCTTGCTTGGAGGCCTTTAGGACGTCTCCCTGCTTCCCACAGAATAAAGGCCTAATGCCTCCGCTCCTGGCAGGTGTTCAAAGCCCTCTCACCCCCTCCCGGATCTCCAGCCCCATGTAGCTTGCACATGAACTGCCGCGTGGACCCCTGGTTTCTTGCATCAAACTATTCGTCCGCTTGAATTCTTTTCCTTCCTTCCTAGCCACCCAATTTGACTTAATTCCTCCTTCTCAACGAAGCGTCCTAAACTGCCTGTTAGAACTGATCTCTCCCTGCTCGGTTTCCCCGTCGCCTTTTTGGTCTACTCTGATGTCTACCGCAGTGCTGTTGTTAAGTCACCTGTCTGACCCCAGGCTCCGGTGCGAGGCCCTGGAGGACAGTGGCCACATCTTTGCTGCGCTCAAGCAGATCTTGTAAGAATGCTTGCTACTTACCGAAGTGACGTTGCAGGAATGCACTAAGCCTGCAAATCGGCACAATCTAGGAAACCAGGTTGTCTCCAACTGTGTCTCCCTACCACCGGGATCATAAAATGGGCACTTTGCAATTCCCCACTCAATCCGATCCGTGCGTGAAGCCTATCTGCATCAGTTAAGCCCACAAAATAATCTTTGAGGGCCCCAGCTAGGACATGGGATCTGTCTACACCAGCCACGTTGAACTGGTCAAGAAGAGAACAGACATGTGGCCCTTGGCGTTGTGCTGGGACCAAGCCGAAGCCACTACAGTTGGCTCTGTCTCTCCTTACCCTGCAAGAGGTAACGGAAAACAATCGATTTAAGTTTCTGGTTGTAGAATGCTCAGTGATCCGCAGCATTAATCTTTATTAACGTATAGAAACCAGCTTTTCTAATTGTGTAACACTTGGTCATTATAAAGGTCTCTCACTTTATTACATTTCGTGTCATGCTCACAAATTACTCCACGAGGCAAGTTATTATCTTTGTTTCATGCAGATGTAAACCAAAGCCGTGATGGCGAGTAGCTTTGCCCAAGCTTTGCACACAACTGGAAGGCAGCAGGCCTCCTAATTCCTTATTTCATGCCCTCTCCCGTGCTGGGGGCAACGTAGATATTCCTACAAAGTATTGTGCATGCAGCCATCAAAATATACACAAAGCTACTCGACCTATTATTCAGGTGATTTTTCAGGTGAAGAAAGGAAAGAAGCACAGGATTTGGAGATTCTGTTGTAACTAAGTTATTTTTCTTTTGTGTAGTTTGAAATATCTGTCAAAATGTTTCAGAGTTCCTTGGGGCGCCTGGGTGGCTCAGTCGGTTGAGCATCCGGCTCTTGATTTGGGTTCAGGTCATGATCCAGGGTCGTGAGATTGAGCCCCGTGTGGAGCCTGCTTGAGATTCTCTCTCACTCTCTCTCTCTCTCTCTCTCTCACTCTCTCTCTCTCTCTTTCTGCCCCTCTCCCCTGCTTGCACACACTTTCTTTCTCTCTCAAATAAAAAAAATGCATATTTATATAAATATAAATTTGAGTTCCATTTTAAAAGTGATGAATATAATTTAGAGGCAATAGCTCACCCAAATCCTAACTACCAAGTGTCACTTTTGAAGTCAGTTCCTGGAAACAACTCTCTCTAGACTTACGGAACAATGCCATTTGTATAAACTCAGCCATATGAAAATGATGATATTTGACTGATTTTGGCCTACAAAACTGCAGTTTCATGTGGTTTCACCCAATGGACATATCAGTTTTTTTTAATATACACTCTTGACCAGGTTTTTTTTTTTTTTCCCCTACATATTTATTTCTCTTGGGGGGGTAGGGTGGAGATATCACTCTGACCTGTCCTAAGAAATTTTTTTTGGTGAGAGGAGCCCTCAGTAATATAAGAAGTCTTTTCTTTTTTTAATTTTTTTAAAATGTTTATTTATTTTTGAGACAGAGAGAGACAGAGCATGAATGGGGGAGGGTCAGAGAGAGAGGGAGACACAGAATCTGAAACAGCCTCCAGGCTCTGAGCCATCAGCCCAGAGCCCAATGCGGGGCTCGAACTCACGGACCGTGAGATCGTGACCTGAGCCGAAGTCAGATGCTTAACCGACTGAGCCACCCAGGAGCCCCGAAAAGCCTTTTCATTTTGTGCCTCTCCTTTCCAAGAGGTGCACGTACTGTCCTTCATGCTTGTTACAGGTGGTTACAGGCACGAGCAGCCAGCACAGAGCTCGTACTCGATCCTTAACATATTAATTGAACTGTCTTCCAGCTGAAGTTCGTTTATGTTTTATAACCTGAAAACAAACGAAACTAAGGGATCATGAAATCTCTTCCACTCTTCCTGCCCCCTCATCATGCACACACATCATAGTTTCCTCTGGTTTCGCTGATGTCTGGTGGTTATCAACGCAGCTTCCTTTCAGGGGATCCTTTGAACAGAAGCAATAAAATAAATTGCCCAGATGAATTCACCATGTTGTGCTTTTCTCTCTAAGTAGCAAAGTGCAAGTTAGTAAAAACAATTAATTGTTCAACCTCATAAATAGTTTTAATAAAGACTAAGTCCCCCAAAAAACAGAAAAGTGTCCTCCTGCATGTGACGATACAGTTTAGTATTTGAATTGTGTCTTGGCAACTCGAGGACATTGCTTCCCCTCCTTGTCTGTGAAATCTGAATATCTGTGAAGCACCTCATGCTAGTGTGTGTGTGTGTGTGTGTGTGTGTGTGCGCGTGTGTATAATTAATACGTGTAAAATACAGGCTTTGGGTAAAGGTTAGTGTCTTCTTGCCTCTTTCCTTCTATGTCTCTCTTATGTATGGCTAATTCTACCCATATCTTGCTCAGTGTGTGTGTAGTTAGTCTGTGAGTTAAAAGCTTGATAGCGAGAAATGCTTTCATTACCCAAGTAAGATAGGACGGGTATGTATTATCCTTATTTTTTCTGATGGGGAAGCTGCGAACAGAGATGGTAAATAATTTGCATAAGGAGAAAATAGAAAACTATATAAAACACTAGCCCTGTTCAGAAATGCGGTAACAGTAACAAATGCACCAAATATCTACTACGGATTCGATTACATAGTATCTGGTGAGTTCTAGAAGCCAAATACAAACAATGTGCCTGGATGGTACAGTTACCCACTTCACAGGCCTCGTGGTCAAGATGTTTCAACCATGACCAGATGCCTGACTAATAGGAAATGCAACAAACCTGAAGTCTATTTTATTCAACAGTGGAGGGGCACCTGGGTGGCTCAGTTGGTTAGTGTCCGACTTTGGCTGAAATCATGGTCTCGCGGTTCCTCTCTGGTCCTCTCCGGCTCATGCTCTGTCTCCCTCTGTCTCTCAATAATAAAGGTTAAAACAATTTTTTAAATAAAATAAAAACACTGGAAAAAAGAATAGCAGAAGGGAAGAAGGAACTAATATTTGGGTTGAACACCTCCTATGCACCATAACATGTGCCAAATTACACATTACATCTTTTAAATTTCATAATTCTGTGAGGTGGGCACCTCCATTCTATAGTTAACAAAGCTGAGGCTCAGAGAGGTTAAATAACTGCCCCCAAATAATTCAGTCAATAAGAAGTAGAATTAGTTTCAAGTTCATATCTTGGCACTCTTATACGTTGTTGGGGAAGGTACTTTTGTCAAGAAGGTTAAATATTTTCTTTGATTCAATTATTCTACTAATGTAATTTTAAGAAGATAATTGAGAATACAGAGAAAAGCTGGTTGTGTAAAATTCCTCATTAGAGAGTTATTCATAATAGACAGAACTTGGAATGACTCTAACAACCAACATTCGGGAAGTGGCTAAATAAACAGTAAAGTGTGGAACTTTCACTTGAAGGAATATTACACAGCCAGTAAAATAGCCCTCCCCCCAAAGTTTGTAATCACATGAGAAAGGTTCATATAATAAGGTTAAGTGAAAAGAACAAGATATTAGGATCTATCTATCTGCATAAAACTCTATAATAATAACCTCAACTGTTAATAATACACACAGAAAAAACAGGAATGCTAACACCAAAATGTTAGCAGCGATGATCTTTGGGCAGTATATTTATATTAATTACTTTTCTCCTTCCTTTAATTAAATTAGTTCTTATTTTTAAAATATTAACACTTTTCTGTAAGGATTGCAAATTGTGTCTGGGCCCGGCTGAGAGAAAGAGCTTCCAAAATGGTATAGGGCATAAGGGGCTAGGACCTGTCTCTGTAGTTTCCTGCTGACATTCTCAGAAGGTACTCAGATCATTAAAGACTCAAAGTAGGTCCTCCTGGCTCTTATGCCGGGCAAGATGACCAAGCTCCTGAGGGGAGGAGAAGTGGTGGTGGTGGGGGAGGGGGGTGGTTTGGAAACCTGGCAAGGATTTAATGTTGATCCATTAAAAAAAAAAAAAAAAAAGCAAGCCAACGAGACCAGTCAGGAGCTGAAGTCACACTCAAGCACTTAGGGTATATTGCCTCACTCTGCTTGAAAAGTATATTTCTCAGACTCTAAAAGGGCCAAAGCTCCTTGACTGTGCTGGAGGCGGGTGGGTTCCATGAAGGAGGGTGGAGAGAAATTCTTTCACATTTTCACCTAGCCCTGCCGTGTCCGTCCCCTCCTCTCTACGCCACCACTTGTCAGCTCTCACCTAGGTTATGTCAATAACTCCCAGCTATTTGCCTGCCTCTGGCCTGGCTCTTTGCTAGGCCAGTGACTTCGCTGTAGCCAAAGCCATCTTTCTGTGACATCAACCTGATTTTGCTTCTCCGCTGCTCCTCCTTCTGTGGTGCTCCCCAGCTTTGGGGGTAAGAAGCAGTTCCTTACCTGCTTTTCTTCCTGTGGCTGCTACTTAAGGTCTCTGTCAACCTGATCCCACCCACCTCTCTGGCCTCGTTTCTCTCCAGTCTCTCTCCACACCTCCCTGCATCTTCCACCGCAGCCCTACGGATTCACCCGCAATCCCCTGCAACGCTTTCTCTCACTTTCTTCTTCAGCTGTTTCCTGATGTGACTTCTGTCCAACTCCCTACCGCCTGCTCACTCCCATTTGCAGACACACACACACACACAGACACACACACACTTTTTGCCCAGTCAACTGCTGAACTGCTGTTCCTCCTTCAAAATTCACCCCAAGATTGTCTTTTCTGGGTAACCTTCCCTGACACCCATTCTTCGCCCCAACCCTTCATCCTGATTCAAGTGGCTGGTATTAGGATCCTACAAGCTTCTGTACTCTGCTCTCAGCACTAATCATGATATACTCAGCTGTCTCCAACTAGACCAACATTCTTTTTGTTTTTTAATTTTTTCAATGTTTATGTATTTTTTGGGGGAGAGAGAGAGAGAGCGAGTTGGGGAGGGCTAGAGAGAGAGGGAGACACAGAAGCTGAAGCAGGCTCCAGCCTCTGAGCTGTCAGCACAGAGCCCAACATGGGGCTTGAACTCACGAACTGTTAAGATCATGACCTGAACCCAAGTCGGATGCTTAACCGACTGAGCCACCTAAGCGCCCCTAGACCAACATTCTTGATGCAGAGACCATGTCTTAATGACCTTTGGATCCCCAGTGTTTGCAAAGCATTCAGTTCTCAATAAATTTTTATTGAATTTCTGAATTATTTACATAGGATCTGGAAGGAGGAGAGTTTGAGGTAATACCATTTCTATGCTGGACACAAATCCCAATCCCGTCTGTGATCAACAATGCCAGCCTTTCTTCTTTGCTTATCACCATATCTTATTTTTGTTCCTATAGATTCTTTAATGCTTACAGAGATGTGCTTCTCATGGTGTTATCTCAATTTCTGAGGAGATAGATCAGTCCCAAGGAGCATCAACAGCCCCTGCACAGGTATGTCACCTGGCATAGGGCCTTTGACGAGGACAGGTCATTCAGTCCACACAGAACCAGAGCACAGGTAGGGTGGACTGAGGGTTGTGTAGTGGGGGGAACACTGGAGGCTGGTTCAGCTGGGCAAGCATCAGAGGGATTAGGAATGCTTCCCTGCTGTCAGGCTTTCTTTCTGTCTTCTGCAGTCCCATTTCTACCGTAGGAAAACACAAAGCCCAATCCTGCCATATAAGCAAGCAGGATTATAATCACACACGTACATATACACACAACATATATATTTATGAAGAAATTGCTCTTTGACTGGTAATCCTGTTTCAAAGTCTTCTGTCCTCATTTTACTTTTTAATTTAAATTACTAGTTCTCTTCCATACCCACTTGGATAAAATCATAAAATTCAAAACAACACTTTAAAAGCTACAACGTAATGTCTGAGCTAAAAGGGGTAAAAGTTTTGGGAAGGGACCTGGTTTTTATGTCTGCTGGAATAGAAGTCTGATCTTATGTTTGTATATCAGATATGTCTCAATGTTTCGCCTTTTCCTTTCCCTTATGTTCTTAATTTCTTACAGGCTGAAACTCCAAGACTAGATCATGATAAGTTTCGACGAGTTCTACACAGCAGCTCAGGAACCCATTCCTTCAGAAATTCCTACCTGGTTTGACCCAGAAGGCAGGGGGCGCTGATGACACCCTCACAGGTCCATACTGACCTCAAAGGAAAGCCCTCAAAAGGTGGACACTTCTCTCTGCTCTTGGCCTGATGAACAAATCAGTGCATGCCTCTAACCCATGCATGCAAGCAAACTAAAAATGTCCAAGAGCTCATATCAGAATTTATATGGTTAATTGTTTTACCGGAGACATTTGTTTTGGACGTGCATGATTTTATTGGTTATTTCTTCTCTCTTTCACATTAACAACCTAAATAATACAGTTCAAAGGACCAAGACCCTGGGAGTCTATATAGAGGTATCTGTAGTGGAATGTATTTCACATTTTAACCAACCCATTGTTCCTTTTGTTAAAAACAGGTTTTCCTGGATCTCACACCACGGAAAAACACAGAAGAAAGAAGAACAATACTCGGGCAAGAATCTAAGGAAATTCTTAACAAACTAGGTTTTCATGTGAAGGAAATGGGGTTTGAAAACTGGCAATGGTAACTTTCATCTTGATTTTTTAAAATTTTTTAATGTTTATTTATTTTTGAGAGATAGAGGGAGAGACAGAGCACGAGCAGGAGAAGGGCAGAGAGAGAGGGAGACACAGAATCCCAAGCAGGCTCCAGGCTCCGAGCTGTCAGCACAGAGCTCAATGTGGGGCTCGAACCCATAAACCGTGAGATCATGACCTGAGCCAAGGTCGGACGCTTAACCGGCTGAGCCACCCAGGCGCCCCACAAAGTTCCTTTACTTCTTAACAACCCTGTGAAGTAGGGATTATTCTCTCCATTTCATAAGTGAAGAGACTGAGACTCGAGAGAAAATGAGAAGAACTTACAAGCTGCTGAGTCAGGACCTAGACTCAGAGCCTACTCAGTGTTGAACTCCAGAGCCTGTGCCATTGACCCATCATGTGTGTGCTGCTTCACTTGTATTCTTTATTTCTGATCTTCACCTCGAGTTCAGGATGATTCTCGTATATTGGATACCAGGAAGGGTAAGATGAACCTGTTAATAAGCCAAAAGTTTATGGTCATTCTCTGAGGGCAAAGCATTGTGGATATATTTCTCCATAATTATGTATGTAGGGGTATATGTGGTGTGCATACAGTGATGATATTTTTTTTAACTCAAAATCAGGACACATGCCTGGCATAGAATTTTTAAACAATTGTTCATTTTAAAAATGATAAGAATAGGGGCGCCTGGGTGGCTCAGTCGGTTAAGCGTCCGACTTCAGCTCAGGTCACGATCTCACGGTCCGTGAGTTCGAGCCCTGCGTCGGGCTCTGCGCTGATGGCTCAGAGAGCCTGCTTCTGATTCTGTGTCTTCCTCTCTCTCTGCCCCTCCCCTGTTCATGCTCTGTCTCTCTCTGTCTCAAAAATAAATAAACGTTAAAAAAAATTAAAAATAAAATAAAATAAAAATGATAAGAATAGACATATCTACTAAGTATGTGTATATGTGTTTATGTCTGTGTGTATACATATGTATGTACACACACACACACACACACACACACACACACATATATACAGAAATAAATATATACCATGCTGTATATATACCATTGCCAGATGTCTGGTAGAAGTTGAGAAAATTTCCGAGGCTGAGTTTAGGCTTAACAAAAAGAACACTGTGATTAATAGTGGTATCTGATTTGGATCCTCAAGGGGAAAGTGGTGGCCCAAATGTCTGACATTTGCCATCTTGAGATAATGTACTTACGGTTTCATAAAACTTACATATTAAATTATATGCGTCATTTCTACTAATGCAGGTATGATGGTAACAGAATAGGTGTAACTCTTAAAAAACTGGGGATTGAGGCTCACGATGGATCATGGAAAAACATAAAAGTTTCAGGTAAAAACTAAACAGATGGAGAAAGCCACCTATGTTTATACTTTGACATCGTAAAGCGTGTGCATGTGACAAAAGTCACCTTTCTTCGGAGAACAAAACCAGAATGTCCAGGGTGAGCACTGAAAAGAGAATGTCCTGGTTGAGTCGGCTGGACTGGAAAATCCTCCTCAGAAGGACTGCTCTCCCCGGTGGTGGCCTAAAGGTCTTCCTAAGATTCTCTGAGACACCACTGAGACAAAGTAGGCTGTTCAAGAAGACCTTACCAAAGGCTAGTGGATTAAAAGTAGAAATCAAAAAAGATACTGTAATTTGAGTATGCCTTGTGAGACCAGGCCTCTCCCAGGAGTGCACAGGCCCCATCCTTCCCCACACGCAGTGGTGGGAACATGGAGAGGCCTCTCCCAGGATGGTTCTCCTGACTTCTAGCCTGCCTCCGATGAGGACAGAAATTAGCTTAACTTACACGATTTGGAAGCGGTCTGACACCTCAACCAACTGAGAGCCCCCGAGTTCCCTATCAGGATTCTTACGTGATAACGTGTTTTTCCTTTTGGATTGATCTGGGGTAGTGACCTTGCTAGGTAATCACATCTCAGTCTAGTAAAATACACATATGAAAGGTAAGGGTTCATGGTAACGAGGGGGTCATTGACAAATCGCAGTTAGCCTAGAAACTAGGAAGGATCCCAGTAGTTTTGGTTTATATACAAAGTCATTCTCAGGACATGGGTTAAATAAGAAGAAAGAGCAGCATTCTATGACTTGAGAAGTAATCTTCTAAGTTTTACTCGTACCTTCAACTGAAATGAAAATAAATCTTTGAATTATTTTTAATCGATTACTTTTTATCGATCTTTCTTGGATTGCGGAAGGGTGACCACCTGTTCCATTTTTTTGTCTGAGACTGAGGAGCTCTCAGGACTCGGGGCTTTATGTGCTAAAAGCCACAGTAGTGGGTAAGCCAGGATAGTTGTCACCGCAATTACAGACCTGACTGAGACCCTGATTAAACTGTGCATTCACTTTCTATGAAGATCTACATACACTTGATATTTTGCATACAGTTTCGTGAATTGCAACTTGAAACACATTTGTGAGCCCCAGATGTTCACAGACCCTGGGGAAAGAAATTCTGGCCCAAATAAATACATTTTGGATTTTATGTAAGCTTATTTAAATCTTTAATTTCCTGAAGTAAAATGATACTGCATGCAAAGGGTCAAACCTAATTACCTTTTTTTAAATTTATTTTTTTTTAATTCACATTCAAGTTAGTTATCGTATAGTGCAACAATAATTTCAGGAGTAGATTCCTTAATGCCCCTTACCTATTTAGCCCCTCCCCCCTTCCCACAACCCCTCCAGTAACCCTCTGTTTGTTCTCTATATTGGAGAGTCTCTTATGTTTTGTCCCCCTCCCTGTTTTTATATTACTTTTGAAACCTAATTACCTTTTTGAGATTTTATATGATTAAAAAAAACTTTACTATTGAAGTATGGCTGACATACAATGTTATATTTAAGGTGTACAGATAGTGATTCCACAATACTATACATCACTCACTGCTCACCACGATAAGCGTAATTATCATCTGTCATCATTCAACATTATTACAACGTTATTGGCTATATTCCTTCTGCTGTACATTTTATTTTCATGACTTACTTATTTTATGACCAGAAGTTTGTACCTCTCAATTCTCTTTACCTATTTTGTCCATCCCCCTACTCCCTCCCCCCCAACACCCCCCACTAATTAGTTTTCTGTATTTAAGAGTCTGTTTGTTTGCTTGTTTTGTTTTTTAGATTCCACATGTAAGTGAAATCACATGGCATTTGTCTTGCTCTGTCTGACTTATTTCACTTGGTTTAATACCTTCCAGGTCCATCCATGTTGTCGCAAATGGTAAGATTTCATTCTTTTTTATGGCTGAGTAATATTCCATTATACATATACATGTATATACGTATATATAATGGAATATACATATATATATAATATATATATATCCATCCATGTTGTCGCAAATGGTGTATATGTGTGTGTGTGTGTATACACATACCTCTTCTTTATCCATTCATCTGTTGATGGACAGTTGGGTTGCTTCCGTATCTTGGCCATTGTACCTAATGCTGCAATAAACATAGGAGTGAATATATCTTTTTTCAATTAATTTTTTCATTTTCCTTGGGTAAATACCCAGTAAAGGAATTACTGGATCATGTGGTTTTTCTGTTTTTAATTTTTAAATAACTTTTGTCTGTTTGTTTGTTTGTTTGTGTTTATTTATTTTGAGATAGAGAGCATGTGCAGGTATGAGTGTACATAAGCTGGGGAGGGGCAGAGAGAGAGTGGGAGAGAGAGAATCCTAAATGCTTTTAGCACAGAGCCTAACATGGGGCTCAATCTCACAAAACGTGAAATCATGACCTGAACCAAAACCTAGAGTTCGATGCTTAACTGACTGAACCACCCAGACACCCCTCTATTTTTAATTTTTTGAGGACCTCTATACTGTTTCTACAGTGGTGGCACCAATTTACATCCCCACCAATAGTGCACAATTGTTGCCTTTTCTCCACATCCTTGCCAACGTTTGTTTGTTTGTTTGTCTTTTTGATACTAGCCATTATGACTGGTATGAGGTGATAGCTCACTGTGGTTTTGACTTTTAGTTTCCTGATGATGAGTGATGTTGAGCATCTTCTCATGTGTCTGTTGGCCATCTGTATGTCTTCACTGAAAAAAATGTCTATTCAGGTCCTCTACCTATTTTTTACTACACTTATTTTTGGGGGGGGTTGTAAAGTTCTTTATATACATTGAATATTAATCCCTTATTGGATATATCTGATATTTGCATATATCTTCTCCCATTCACTACATTGCCTTTTCATTTTGTTCATGGTTTCCTTAGCTGTGCAAAAGCTTTTTATTTTGGTGTAGTCCCAATAGTTTATTTTTGCCTTTGTTTCCCTTGCCTGAAGAGACAGATCCATGAATAGGTTGCTTAGGGTGATGCCCAAGAGATTACTGCCTATGTTTTCTTTTAGGAGTTTTATGGTTTCAGGTCTCACAGTTAGGTATTTAATCCATTTTCAGTTTATTTTTGTGTATGGTGAAAGAAAGTGGTCCAGTTTCATTCTTTTGCATATATAGCTGTCCAGTTTTCCCAACATCATTTATGGAAAAGATTGTCTTTTTCCTGTTGTTTATTATTGCCTCCTTTGCCATACATTAGTTGACTGTCCCATTGATCTATATGTCTATTTTTATGCCAATATCAATCTTTTATTGATGACTGTAGCTTTGTAGCATATCTTGGAATCTAGAATCTGATACCACCAGCTTTGTTCTTCTTTCTCAAGATTACTCGGCTATCTGGAGTCTTTTGTGGTTCCATACAAATATTAGGATTATTTGTTCTAGTTATATAAAAATACTATGATGTTTTGATAGGGATTGCGTTGAATCTGTAGATTGCTTTGTGTAGTATGGACATTTTAACAATATGAATTCTTCCAATCCATGAGCATGGTATATCTTTCCATTTGTTTGTGTCATCTTCATTTCTTTCATCAGTGTCTTATAGTTTTAAGAGTACAGGTCTTTCATCTCTTTGGTTAAGTTTATTCCAAGGTATTTTATTCTTTTGGGTGCAATTGTAAATAGGATTGTTTTCTTGATTACTCTTTCTGCTACTTGAAGTTAGTGTGTAGAAATGTATTCTTTTGGGTGCAATTGTAAATGGGATTGTTTTCTTAATTACTCTTTCTGCTACTTTGAAGTTAGTGTATAGAAATGCATTTCTATATATTAATTTTATATCCTGCAACTTTAGTCAAAATTTACTTTGGTGTCTTTCCTTTTCAGTGATATCTGGAAGCCATGTCAGAAAAATACCAAAAATAGAGGAAGAACAAGAAGATTTACTTGATTAAAAAAGTGGCTGAAAGACAAGTTCAGAGAGGGATTCAGGAACATGAGAGAATTTGAAAAATATGATCCAGAAAAAATAGGCAAGGTAAATGTATTTTAAGAATTATACTAGTTCCATATTTAATTATTTTACACTTAAAGGTTTTCCAAATTAAAAAAATAGTACATATTTATTATATAAAAATTTGAACCTATGGAAAAATATACCCAAGAAAATGTTAATCACCTAATAACTTAATCACTCGAGATCTTTGCTATGATCATGACGGTACATATTTAGTCTTTTAAAAATTAAATAAATAAAAAATTAGGATTACCCCAATTATTTTTATTTTGTGAACATAGTTATTATTAGATTGTGGATATTTCAACAAATCATTAACTAGAACTTTAGCATGATTTTCATGTATGCTTAAGATTTTATCAAATGATATACCATAACTTATTTCCCATTCCTGAAAGGAAAAATTTCCATTTTTTCGACTTTATTCTCAACATTCTCCACTCAATACTTCACATCCGGTCACCAAATGTGTGTGGGTTTTTCCCACACCAAGCAATTCTCCAGTTCTCTGTGGACACCACCAACTGGGTGTCCTGCCATTTAATTAAATTTTCCTACTTGGAGTTAGCATCAGATCCTACAGGTTAAGACCTCAGTCACACAAGACTGCCCTCATCCCCAACTACAGACACCGACCCCAAGTTGTCACTTGTGCTTCTGATCAATCAGCCATAAGTCATGACCCCTCCTTGTGTTTAGTAGCTTTCTAGAATGGCTCACAGACCTCAGGAAAACAGTTTACTTACTAGATTACTGGTTTATTATAAAAGGATACAACTCAGGAACAGGCAGATGGAAGAAATGCATAAGACAAGGAATGGGAGTAGGGGGGAAGGGATTCAGAGCTTCCATGCGGTCTCTGGGCATGCCCCCCTCCCAACACCAACACATGTTTACCAACTCAGAGGCTCTCCAAACCCCATACTTTAGAAATATTTATGGAAGCTTTGTAATATGTGCAGGATGGATTATTAACTCAATCCCCAGGCCCTAGCCCAAGGATGGGAGATGGGCCTGGACATTTTAAGCTTGGTCTTTCTGGTGACCAGCCCCCATCCTGAAGCTGTCCAGGAGCCCACCAAGATTTGCCTCATTAGAACAGGAGACGCAAGTATCACCCGGGAAATTTTAAGGGGTTTTGGAACTCTGGGGCAGGAACTGGAGTCAAAGACCAAACGTTAAAACAAAAGATTCTCCTAGAACCTTTATCACTTAGGAAATGCCAAAAGTTTTAGGAGCTCTGGCCAGGAGCCAGAGTTAAAGACTAAAATCTGTATTTCTTATTATATCACAATTTCCCAATCAGTGTTGGGCATGTAGGTTGTTACCAGTTATTCACTGTTTTATTTAGTACATTGAATACTTTACAAAATATACCTCAGTTTTTGTGATCGTATTTCCTTAGCGCAAATTTTCATTTTTAGGGTGAAAAGAATTTAAATATCTTCAGGAATAGTGCTAAAATTGCTCTCAAGAAATTTATACCCATTCACATTCTTACTAACACTATCTATGTGCACAGCATTAGCTTTCACCCTGGCCTATATTGGGTGTATTAGTTATCTAGTGCACATTAACAGAGTAGTCCTCAAAATTTGTCAGCTGAAAACAATAAGATTTATTATCTCACAGTTTCTGTTGGTCAGGGATCTGGGCTGGGTGTTTCTGGCTCAAGGGATCTCATGAGACTGCAGTTCAGCTATTGGCTAGGAGTGATGAATCAAGGCTCTACTTGGGGAGGAGCCACATCTAAGTTCGCTCACTGGCTGATGACCAGACACATTTGTTCCTTGGCACACGGGCCACTTTATAGGGCAGTTCACAACATAGCAAGCAGCTGGCTTGCCTCAGAACAAGTAAGCAAGAGAAAGAGAGTGCCTGAGAAGGAAGCCTCGCTCTTTTTATAACTTCATTTTGGAAGCAACGTCCCAAGATGTTGCCATATTCTGTTTGTTACAGCAAGTCAGTAGATGCAGGCCACACTCAGGGGGAGGGCATTATTCAAGGGTGCATGTACCAAGGTCTAGAGATTGCCTATCACAGTACATTGCCTATCATAATATTTTCTTTCTTTCTTTCTTTTTTAATGTTTATTTTTGAGATAGTGCAAGCCAGGGAGGGGCAGAGAGAGAGGAACAGAGGATCTGAAGCATGGTCTTCACTGACAGCAGTGAGCCCAATGTGGGGCTTGAACTCACAAACCACAAGACCATGACATGAGCCGAAGTCAGACACTCAACCGACTGAGCCACCCAGGTGCCCCTCTTTTTTTTGTTTTTTTTGAGACAGGGAGATAGAGGGCGCAAGTGAGTGAGGGGCAGAGAGAGAGAGGGGGAGAGAGAGACAGGGAGAGAGAGACAGGGAGAGAGAAGCAGGTCTCACCTGAAGTGAGGCTCATGTTCACCCAAAGCGGGGCACTAGTTCACCCAATGTGGGACTCAAACTTACAAACCATGAGATCATAACCTGAGCTGAAGTCATATGCTTAACCGACTGAGCCACCCAGGTGCCCACCTGTCATAATACAGTATTTTCATTTCAAGATAAAGCTTGGCCAAAAATAACCACTCAATTTTATTTTACTTTGTTTACATATGATTACCTGTATAGTTGAACATATGTTTATTTACTAAGTTAGTATTTTACCCAGTAAGCTAATATATATTGAGCATTTACTATGAGCCAAACACCAAGCTAAACATTTTTTTTGTGGCCTGAGCCACCCAGGCACCCCTCCTCTTCTTATAAGGACACTGGTCATATTGGATTAGGGCTCACTCTTTTGACCTCATTTTACCTTAATTACCTTTTAAACAGTCCTATTTCCAAATACAGTCACGTTCTGAGTTATCCTGGGGGTTAGAATATCAGTATGTGAATTTTAGGGGAACACAATTCAGCCTCTAATACTTACTTGCCAACACTTGGATTTATCAATCTTAATAGTTTTAAAAATCAATTGAATGTTTGTAAATGTTATTATGTTATTTAATCTGTATTGGCATGTCCATTTTCCCTACTAGACAGTAGTTCCTGAAGTCTGGGCCTTTGTCTTACTAACCTTTATAACCACCACTGGGAAACCATAGTTAGCATTTAGTAAATGCTTACCATTGGAATTGCATTTTTTAAACCAACTTGAAGACAAAGAGGCCAGTAGGTTCTGTAGACTTTGCCTGGTTTGACCTTGTATTGCCAAAATACTTTTTAAAGCTGTTTTTATTAATTTCAAGATTCATTAGGCACATAGTTGTTATTCATGTAAATAGTTCCCTGACTCCTCTATTATCCAGTTTGTATTTTTATCAAAGCTCTCTGCTTTTCTTCTTCTTTTGCTGTGAGTCTCTGAAAAGCATTTCCTGGATCCTTAGAAATCCCAGTATATCTAGTCAAGGTGGGGACACTGTGTAAGCAAAATACAAAATCGACCTAATTCACTTGGATTTTTAGTTCTGCCAAAGGGGATGAATCAGCTGAGTTAAATGAAGTCTGAGAATGAACCTATAGATTAAGTTATCTAATCAGAAAAGTTATGTGATCTAAGTGTGGAGCATTTTTTATATATTCCTTTTATCATTGTATGAATGATATAATTTTATAAAATTGTAAATTGTTAGTCTTAAATATACAGGCTCTAATTAGAAAGAAATAACCTTTCATTAAAAAATTTCCCTGCTGGGGCGCCTGGGTGGCTCAGTCAGTTAAGCGTCCGACTTCAGCTCAGGTCATGATCTCGCGGTCCGTGAGTTCGAGCCCCGCGTCAGGCTCTGTGCTGACAGCTCAGAGCCTGGAGCCTGTTTCAGATTCTGTGTCTCCCTCTCTCTGACCCTCCCCCGTTCATGCTCTGCCTCTCTCTGTCTCAAAAATAAATAAACGTTAAAAAAAAAAAAAATTTCCCTGCTATCTTCTTCTTCCTGGATGTCCCAGCAGGGAGTGAGCCCCGCCTCTTGGGGGCTGTTGTAGCACCTGATAGGTAATCGTTACTTTGCATACTTGTAATAATTGTTATCGTGGAGTTTTAGCTCTGCAATTATATTGTAAGCCATAAGAAGACAGTCACTATGACTTTATAACCCCATTGTATTTTATACTTACATTGTAGATGTTCTAAAAAATATGCTGAATAAATTCCCCAAATTGTTCTCCACCATCTTCCTCATGACTCTTAGTAAGGAGAAAAAATTAAAAAACCCAAATCTATGATTCACATGGAAACTCTGTAAAGTAGTGGTGTTCGATCCCTCTCTGCCTCTTGTCTCTCTGCTCTGTCCCTCTGTCTCTCTCTTTCTCTCAGACATTGGAAAAGAAGATTTCTTTTTCAGTCCTGAAAAAATTTGACTCGCATCTGAAGGAGGAATCCTTTAATGATTTCCTGAAGAGACGCAACCTTATATGCAGTGCAACTGGCAGTAGTTATCTGGAGTTCCTGCGGAACCTCCAGGACAGTGATGAAGGGATCAAAATCCTCTCCAAGTCCATGCACAGTTTGTACGGACCCTCCGCATGGCTACGATAGTCTTCTAGTCCGCTAACCATTGGTAAACTTTCAGGGAGACTCAGATTCCTCACCTTCGTGGTGCTGTATCTCTCTCAGGACCCGTGTTCATGGACATGGGCCAGCCTGGTCCATAGATGGTTCGTGAGAATTTGGCCTTTGGGAACAGAGTGTGACAGGAATGAAACTACTCTGTCTTGTTACTAAAATTATTAGCATTATTATTAAAATTAGTTTCAAGTAAGAATTGGTCTACTTTCCCTGGCTGTGGAGGTTACACAGTGTCTTGGGAGGATACACATGTGCGAATTTAGGATGATTCACTTCCCCCTTAATGTTCCCTGAAACAGCTCCTTAGTGTTCCCAGTGCCACACTTTATTTTTAGCTTTGGCCTTCTGCAGCACTTGACCTTTTGCCTGGATAGAGCAACGTACTGTGGAGCTCAAACCCACAGTCTCCCCTGTCCTGTGCAATATGGAGGATGTTATATTATACCTTCTTTGGAAGGTCTGGCATCCAGAATGGCCTTTTAGGACAAAGTAAAGCTGTGTACACACACACACACACACACACACACACACACACACACACCCCTTTGGTAACATTGCCTTCCATGCCTGGATTATAATCATCTCTTTTACATATCTTCTGCCATGCTGCAAGACATTATATAATCTGAACATTTATGAAAATATTTTTAAAATGTAGATAAGGATCTTGTACCAAAATAAGCATCCCTCTTGTTTTAGAATAACAAAAACTTAGGGGTGCCTGGATGGCTCAGTCCGTTAAGCATCTGACTCTTGGTTTCAGCTCAGGTCATGATCTCTCAGTTTCACGGGTTGAAGCCCTGCGTCAGGTTCTGCCCTGGCAGCACATAGCCTGCTTGGGATTTTCTGTCTCCCTCTCTCTCTGCCCCTCCCCACTTGTGCTGTCTCTGTCTCTCTCAAAATAAATAAATAAACTTAAAATATCTTTTTAATAAAAAGTAAAAAGAATAACAAAAACTTGGAAACAACATTCAAACATAGACGAGTAGTTAAATCAATCATAGAATTTCCATTCCATGAAATACCATGCAGCCATCAGAAAGGATTACCACAATTTTTTTACTGAAATGGGAAAATGCTAATTATGGAATACTAAGTGAAAAAACTTGAGTCCCAAACTGCAAATGCAGCATGACGGTGGCTGTGCCTTTACCTGTCTCATCATGCTGGCTCACCACCACCTAAACGGCCTCCCTCGACTGAGCGTGACCCCTACCATCCATTCTCTGCAGCCAAGCCCAGAGGTCTTTCAAAATTCAAATCTAATCTTGTCCATGCCACACTGACCACTCTCCAACCATCGGAGCAACAGCATTTAGAAAATGTTCGGGCTTGGGGCGACTGGGTGGCTCAGATGGTTAAGCGCCGGACTTCGGCTCAGGTCATGATCTCATGGTTCGTAGGTTCCAGCCCCACATCGGGCTCTGTGCTGACAGCTCAGAGCTTGGAGCCTGCTTCAGATTGTATCTCCCTGTCTCTCTCTGCCCTTCCCCCACTCGCACTCTCTCTCTCTCCCTCTCTCTCTCTCAAAAATAAATAAACATTTAAAAAAAGGAAAGAAAAAAAGAAGACGTTCGGGCTCGTGAACACGGGGTCCAGAGCCCCTTGTAATCCTGCCCCTGCTGCTCTTTGGCACCTCATCTCTGAAGGTCCTCTGTCTCCATCTGTAGTAACGTACTTGGCTTTGACCAGACTTCTTCCATCTGTGCTTTCTGGCCAGAGTGCTGTTGCCTTCTTTTTGCCTTGATATCTTCTCATCTTTTACATCTCAGATGGGAAGCTTTTCCTCATCCCTACCCTGGTTTGCTTGCTCCTTCTCTATGCTTCCATTACTCTCTGTGTGTCCCCTTAGTGTAGAACTTATTACTACCCTTTACTGTAATTGCCACTTCCTTACCCGTGAAGGCTGGGTCTATGTCATGCCCATTATTTTGTTTCCAGCAGACAGAACCACAGGGTAGGCACTCGTTAGCTGTTAAAAAAAATAATGTTGAGGGGTCGGTCCCTGGGTGACTCGGTTGGTTAAGCGTCTGACTCGTGAAATTGGCTCAGGTCATGAACTCACAGTTGGTGAAACTGATCCCCGCATCTGGCTCTGTGCTGACACTGTGGAGCCTGCTTGGGATTCACTCTCTCTCTGCCCCTCTCTTGCTCTCTGTCTCTCAAAACGAATAAATAAACATTGAAGCAAATAATAGTGAACATATCTGGCGGACAAGCATCAACTGGTTAATAGAAATTTTTCCTTCAGTGGTTGAATTTTGGATGGCTTTAAATTTCTTTCTCTTTATACTAAGACAAAATTATTTTTTATTGTGGTAAAAAAATGCATACCATTGAATTAACCATGTTCACAATTTTCCAGTGTACAATTCAGTAGTGTTAAGTGTAATTGCGTTGCTGTGCAGCTAAAACATTTCCTCTTGCAAAACTGAAACCCTGTATCCACTAAGCACTAACCACCCCGCCTCCCGCCCCTTTCCACCACCCTCGATGATTACTTTTCTACTTTCTGTTTCAATGATTTTAGATGCTTCACATGAGAGGAATCATCCTGCATTTGTCCTTCCATGCCTGGCTTCTTTTGCTTTAGCATAATGTCCTCATTAGCATCCATGTTAAAACAAATTTGTGATATGAACTCTGTGACCTCTGTAACCAGAAAAGCAGTATTATGGAGAATTATAGGAGCTAAAGGTGACTCTCAAATTTATCTGGGCCCTTTTTCCACACCCCAAACTTTACTTTTTTCTAGAGGAGAAATCCAAAAATAGAAAGCTAACTTGTCCAAGGTGAAAGGTTCCATAATGGCAAAACTGAGCTCAACAAATGTAAAAATAAGTAATAGAAGTAGGCGTTTAGTTCTTTTACACCGTTTACAGCATGTCCTGTTTTATTTTCTGCACATAGCTGCTTAAGTATAATTTTATTTTCTATTATTCCATTGTATATTTGAAGTGAAAATCACAGCTGCCCAGGTTATTTCTATGTTTGGAAGGCCCACTACAGTTCTCTTTGTTTGGGATTACGCTTCTGAAATTTTGTCTGTAAAATGCATTCCCCAGGTGGTCCAGATTTTGCATTTGGGGCATGCAGATCCTGTTGGGCATTTACGAGTAAAAGGAATTCTTTAGGTTTCTGAGAGACTTTGATATTTGAGCCACGCAGATCGAACAGAGCTGGAGTCACCAGAAATATTTTAGAAATATTTTAGTCCAGCTGCTTGCCACTGTGTGACTTTCTCTCCTACTCTGAAAGAAAAAGATCTCATAAACTATACTTTATCATATAATTCCCAAAGAGCCTCTTGTTCTTAGTATCCAAACTAGTTAATTAGTTTAAAGAACATGTATTATGAGTCCACCAGGTGCCCTGTTGTGACTTAGAGGCATGTTTAAGATATATATTAACTAGTGAAAAAAAACCCAGCGATTTTCAAAGTTAAGGCAAAGACCTCTTAGCAATGCTGCAGGCAAATCCCCTCATTCTGTGTGTGAGACGCAGAAGCCCAGAGAGGGACCCAGAGTGAAACAGCTAGTGAGTCACATACTAGAATTTCAGATGCCTATTTCTGACCACCGGGCCAAAGGAGGACATCACAAGCTCTTGGACTATATACGTGGGCTTGATATAAGAGGGACACAGAGACTCTCACTCAGCTCGCTTTCCATTAACATTTTATTCTTTCTTCCTAATTTACTTGTCAACATGATTTTTAGCCCGGTCTTGATATCTGCACTGGTTTTGAATCATGAGAAGAAAACTCAGGAGATTTCTAGCCCATAGTGATTTAGAATAGCTTGACAGTGTGTTCCAACACTGAAGGGATTAGTTTTCTTCACTCCAATTGGTAGAACCAAGAAAGGAAATTCCAAACCCCAGCTGAGACTAGGCCCTGTGATATATAATGTACGTGCCTAGGTTTTTGGGAAAGAATGACTAAAGCCTGCTTTGGGAGGGATCTTTGGCTTGAAGCTTTCGGTTTTGTTTATGACTGGAAGAGAGGAGTTCATTTATGTCTAAGTGTAAGGTTGCAGTCTGCTTTGGCAGTCTTTCTAACATAAACACCACATTTGATGTTAGGATTTGAGAGGAAAAAGACTCCCGAATGTTTTACTGTGATTTTCCCTTAGAGTCCTCTCAAACACTGTGAAGATAACTTTAGGAAGTTTTGTTAAATGGTAGAATGCTTAACGCTTCATACTATTTTATCAGTTTATTTTACTGATGTGAAACTTAGTGAGTATATGTGTAAATAAAGAATTGCACTTCTCTGAAAGGTAGGAAAAAGTTTATATCATTATGGTACTTTGTTCTGTAGGGTTCCAAGAGACCAAATAATATTCTTTGAACCAAAAAATACCCCTAAGCTATAGCTAAATGCAGAATATTTGTAGTAATGTGGAATGTGTTTACATTTATGTAAATTAACTTAAGGAAACATATACTGTAACATTTGTTAAATATTGTCCTGTGAAGTACTATAGATCTAGGTACTTAAAGTAATACAAGCCATTGACAGGACTCAGTGCTCCTGGGTCCCTGACATCTTCCACAATCCCTCAACAGACATAGGTTCAGAATCACCTAGAATATTCTTCTCCATTGGGCAGAAATTCTCTCTGTGTTGCTTCCCAACACGTAGATGATCAGAAGTCCTGCATTTCTCTGTCTGGTGGTCAACAGATTGATTTCATACTACATTAGGTGCACATCAGGTCCCTGTTTGCTGGACTGTTCTCTCTTCAGAGATAAAAGCTGACGTGGATCTTCTCACAACACGGAGAGTGGGAAACCCACTCAGGCAAACTCAGTGAAAAATCAATCAACCAAGCTGCGGTGCTTAAGCAATAGGTCTGGAAGCGAATGACCGAGGCTCTTTCAATAGGTGTTCCTGGAAGACTGTCAAATAGTTCTCTTTTTTTTGTTGTTAAAAAATTTTTTTAAACATTTATATTTATTATAGAGAGACATAGAGAGACAGAGCATGAGCATAGGAGGGGCAGAGAGAGGGGGAGACACAGAATCTGAGGGAGGCTCCAGGCTCTGAGCTGTCAGCACAGAACCCAATGCGAGGCTCGAACTCACGAACAGTGAGACCAGGACCTAAACCGAAGTCAGACGCCCAACCGACTGAGCCACCCAGGCGCCCCAGTTGTCAAATATTTCTGATTGGTGACCTCAAAGGAGTGGGGCATCTTGGCCAGCACTTACTTTCTACCTCTCAATTTTATTTATTTATTTATTTATATGAAATTTATTGTCAAACTGGCTTCCATACAACACCCAGTGCTCATCCCAACAGGTGCTCTCTTCAATGCCCATCACCCACTCCCCTCCCTCCCACCCTCCAAGAACCCTCAGTTTATTCTCAGTTTTTAAAAGTCTCTTATGGTTTGGCTCCCTCCCTAACGTTTTTTTTTCCTTCCCCTTCCCCATGGTCTTCTGTTAAGTTTCTCAGGATCCACATAAGAGTGAAAACATATGGTATCTGTCTTTCTCTTGTAGGACTTACTTCACTTAGCATAACAATCTACCTCTCAATTTTAAACCAGAATTCAACTTCAACGTAATTTACTTGGGCGATTGCACCCTGCTGTGTTTGCTTATTTCCAGACTCCTGGGTGAACGTGGCGAAAACCTTTCCTGCAAACTTAGATTCTCTTCCAGCATCTTTCTACCTTCTGTGTCCCTGGCAGACTCTTTCTGAAGTGCCATTTGCTCTCCACTCTCTCATTCGCAACACAATCCACGGCTTTGGTTCTCCTTCCCCTTGGAGTTACTCTTGCCGAGGTCTCCTGGGACCTCCACGCTCCACGATGCCAAACAAAAGGCATGTTCTCCAGTCCCTGGTTTATATGACTTCTCTGGAACATTTACCTCTACCGAACACCCACTTCTTCCTAAATCTGTATTTACTCTTGGCTTTACTGTATGACGTCACATTCTTTTGGTTTTCCACTCTCCTCTCTGGCTGGTTCTTTATAGGTTCCTTGGTGGGTTCTAGCTTCTCATTCGTTACGTGCCAATACTGCCCAGATGCTATTCTCATTTATACGTTCTTAGAAGCGCGTTCACACACACGCGTAGCTTCAATGTCACTTCTGTGCTGGTGACTCTCATATCTACCTGGCTAGCTCAGACCTCTTTTGCTTGAGTGTCAGACGCATACGTGTGTTACAAGCTTCACCTCAAACTTACTACTTTCAATGCCTGCTCCACCTCCCAGGTCTCCTGTCTCTCTCTCGGCGTCTGTCCAAATCCGATAAAACTAAAAAGCATCCTAGATTCCCATTCTTCCTCGTCTCACACTTAACTGGTCACCAAGGAATGTAGAGACTACTTCCTGGTCATCTCACCCTCCTTCTCCGTCCTCTCTGCCTTTGATCAGACACTGTTTCTCCTCTCCTAGATTGCAGTAGGCCCTCGGAGCTGGTCCACCTGCCTCCAGTCTGCCCACCTCTTCCTGGACCGGCACACACTGCTATGTGGATGACCCTTCTAAACTGCAAATGTCATCATGTCACTTTCCCGTGTACCGCCTGTCGTTCCCCCGACGTAAGATTAAAGTAAAATCCTTCTGGTTTTGCATGCCAGGTCTTGCATTTTCTGGATATGGCCTTTCTCTCTTGCCTCATCTGCTATCACCCCCCCCCACACACACACACATCCTCCTCCGTCTCAGCCGCTCCACAGTGTGTGTGAATTGCATGATTTCTTACCTCCACTTCTTTTGTGTTGATCTTGAAATACTCTCCTCATCCCCTTTGTTTCTTTTTTTATTTATTTTATTTTATTTTATTTTTATTTTTGAGAGAGAGAGAGGCAGACAAAGCATGAGCTAGGGAGGGGCAGAGAGAGAGGGAGACACAGGATCCAAAACAGGCTCCAGGCTCAGAGCTATCAGCACAGAGCCCGATGCAGGGCTCGAACTCACAGACCACGAGATCATGACCTGAGCCAAAGTCAGACACTTAAGTGACTGAGCCATCCAGGTGCTCCCCCTTTGTTTCTAATTAGTTAATATTCATCCTTTAAATTCAGTCGAAGGGTCACCTCCTCCAGGAAGCCTTCTTGGAGCCTCCCATCTGACTTAGATGCCCTCCTCTGTGTTGTTATAACTGTCTCATAAAACCTACTGTATATTCCATTATAATTGTGTCTGCATTGTAAACTCCTTAAAGACTGAATGCATTTTTGGCCTGGTGTGTTTACATTGGATTTACAAATGTTTCCAACTTATTTAGCATATTCATCTATCACGCGGGGTGATTATGCTCCTAATTTTACTTACTTTCTGTGGTTCCCGGGTATGGGGTCTGGAGGCATGACCAGGGCCCGTGTTCCATTCCTCAGAGCTGGGAGTTGTGTGTCCTGCTCTCCTCCCCCAAATTGTCTCACCATGTCATCTCCTCCCTTCCCTGACATGTTCCAATGTCAAGCAGCTTGTAACCAGGAAATGAGATGTCAGCATCCCGTGCTTCTGGACCTCCACAGCTTGACGTGTTGTTTTCTTGGCCGCCTTCCCACGCAACTGCCCCCTCCCTGCTGGGCAGGTGAAATGAGTGGCAGGGATTGACTTTCTTCGTGACCATCAAACTTTTCCTGATCTGGGTCCACTGTCATATTGACTGGGGCCAGAGTTGAGGAAAGAGGAGGGTGTCGATGCCTGTGCTGTTGACTGGCCCCAAGAGACAGTGGTTCTCCAAGCTTAGAATTTGAAAGGCTTGGTGCCTTTTTTTCCCTCTCGGTCAATTCCAGAAATAACAGTAGTAGCTGTGCATTTACTGTGCACCAGGAACAATTCTGAGTGTTTACACTTAATCTTTATGACAGCGTCGTCTGACAAAAAATGAGTCGTTCTTCTCAACTGACATACAAAGGAACTGAGGCAAGGAGAGGGTAAAGAATCTGCCCAAAGTCATCAGCTAGTAAATGCAGCCCAGACTCAAACCAGCCTGGTGCTACAGCTCATTTCTGTAACCTCTGGGCTGCACTGCCTCACTTTGCCACTAGCCCGTCACAGTTAGATTTGCTGCTCCCAGTAGCGATTGTCCAGCTTTGTGCCTGGTCAACGGGAGCCCCTCCCCGTGCCTGGGTGACTCGAGGAGGCCGTATGGTGTTCTCCTTTGCCTCCCCTCCTCTTCAGTGTTACCTGCTAAATACGGCTTTCGAGGTATGCCATCTCTTGTCTGGCCCACTGTGTCTTCAAAAAATTATCTTTTATTTATTTACAGTTTTCATGCCATTTACTTTCATTGGTTTTTTACTAACTACTTTTCTTTTTAAGTTTATTTATTTATTCTGAGAGGGAGAGACAGAGAGCAGAGGAGGGACAGAGAGAGAAAGGGAGAGAGAGAATCCCAAATAGGCTCCACACTAATAGTCCATCCATAGCCTGATGCAGAGCTCAAATTCATGAACCCGTGAAACCATGACCTGAGCCAAGGTTAAGAAACAGACACCTTCCCCACCGACTGAGCCATCCAGGTGCCCCAACCAGCCACTTTTTTTAAATTGAAGAAGTAATCTGTACACATGGTAAGATATTCAGACTATAAAAGGTATCCACAGAAAGCAAACCTACCTCCAGACTCCCGGTCTCCCAGTCTGTCCCCAGGACCCTCCCTCATCCAACACCCAGGCCAAACGCCATCAATTTCCTTATGAAATAGTGTGTGTAGCAAGGTTATAAATTGAACTCACATTACAACTTACGTGTGCTGCTAAAACGTATGCTCTTTTTGTCTATAATGAATCCAGCCTTCCAGCCCTGCCCCCAACTCATCTCCATCACCCCTGCTCACAGGCTGATGGCAAAAATGAACAGTTTCCAGTCTTGTTAAAAAATTTTTTTTTTATTTTAGAGAGAGAAAGAGAGTATGAGTGGGGGAGGCAGGCAGAGGGAGAGAGAGACAAAATCTCAAGCAGGCTGCATGCTCAGTGCTAGAGCCCGGTGTGAGGCTCAGTCCCACAATCCTGGGATCATGACCTGAGCTGAAATCAAGAGTCAGAAGCTTAACCGACTGAGCCACCCAGGCGCTCCCAGGCTTGTTTAAACCTTAGTCTACCTGGTAGGTTGTGTCTTTTAGGGAGGTATTCAGGCTGACTTGGATGAAAGGGTCAGTCTCCCAGAGATTCTGTCCTCCGGGCCTGCTCCTTTCAACAACAAAGGAGAGGGAGGGAAGGAGTGCAGCTTATGTGACCTGCAGCCAATATTCTCTCGCCCGCTTAGCGTGTGTCTGCTGTCCTCTGGCCTCTGGGCAGTGTTCTTCAGCCATCTGGTCAGGGATGCCCTGCAGGTCTCTGGTGCAGAGACGAGTGTGGACAGTCAGGGCGTGTTGTTGGTGCCGTGCTCCTGGCGGTTGTCCCTGGCTGACATGAGCTCAACCCAGCATCTGATGGCTGTCATCCTGCAGGATTTGGCTGACATGCCCATTCAACCCTGCCCAGCTAGTGTTTCTCCACAGAGCCGTTTTGCCCATGGTATGGCAGCCGCCTCTGGGGAAACTTCCTCACCGGGGTTCTTGGTTACTTCTGGGGCCTGGCAACACACGAGACCTAGCACATGTGGCTCAGGAAAGCTAGGGCTTGGGTTAAACCTCCCACCTGACCACGACGCGTAATGAAGTTTACCCTGCCCCGTGAGGGTGCACCCTCCCAGAACTCAGACAGGGCAGTTATGGAGGGGATCCACCCCTCCCTCTGACCCCACTGTTATCTGTACCCCCACCAGACGTCACGTGGTAAAAGACAAACACAACGTGGTCCGACTGTCACTGATAGAGCCGCCATCTTCTTTACTCTGTGAGGGGACCCAGTGCGCATATAGGCCCTCTGGGCCAGGATGCTGATTATACCCAAGGGACAGATGGGGGTCTGAATGATTCTGTTGTCAGGAACATCCTTCTGTAATGTAGAAGCTGGAATGATTTTGGCTACCTGTGACATCCAACTAAATGTGGCTTAAGCAATAAAGACATTTAGTAATCTTGCAAGATAAAAACTCTCTGGGAGCTAAGGGTTCCAGAGTTGTTTTGGCCACGCCATTATGCCACCGGAGGCCCCAGACCCTTGTGCCCTGCCATCTGCAAGCTGACTTGTCACCTTCGGTCTCATCACTTCAGGGTCACAGCTGCTCTGGGCATCACGTCATCAGACAGGCTCGTTCAAAGGCTCAGGGTGGAGCACATCTCGTCTCTGTCCTTTTTGTCAGCGTCAGCTGACTGACACTGGGTTCCTGATACCATATCCCTTTTCAACTTAAGACATGATGATAATTTTTATGTTATATTTCTGAAGTTTATTTTTATTTATTTCAAGGGAGGAGAGGAGCAGAGAGAGGGAGGCAGAATCCCAACCAGGCTCCGCACAGTCAACGCAGAGTTGGACACGGGGCTTGAATTCACGAATCGTGAGCCAATCATGACCTGAGCCAATATCAAGACCTGGTCCGCTCAACAGACTGAGCCTCTTTATGTTACATTTTTAAAAATATAGATTTTGTGACTAGAGAGGGTTCGGCTCCACTTTAATTGGAATTGAAGTCAAATTGGCAAATTTGTTTCACATTGGTTTTCTCTTACTCTTGACTACTTTCAAGTAAGAGTTTACTCAAGGTGGATGTTCCACTTTGGTTTTTTTGTTTCTGTATTGGTGACTTTCTCCTCTGAAGGACGTTGCAAAGCCAGCCATGTTTACAGTACCTAGTAAACGGAATCTGGTTTTGGACAGGGATGTGAGAGAAATATACTTCAGCTGGCACTTCTGTGAAAGGGACTGAGAGCTCTGAAATCATCTGCAGTTTGATTTGTGTGTTATCAATAACTCCGAAGATTGTGAAGCTGCATCCTGAGACTATATTTTCTTTTCTGTCTGTTCCAAGTTATCTAGAGAATGTGGTAGAAGAATACCCATAGAAGTTCAAATCACACATCCTGGAAATGGGGCCATTTTAAAATGCTACCACCTTGTAAGTTTGAGGACTTGTCGAATGATTTTCGGGAAGTTAGAAATACAGCTACCGGATTTACTATGACTAACTCTACATTTTCTTATTTTTTGCTTATTTTTGACAGAGAGATGGACAAGTTAAGAGAACATGTCATTAGTCAACAAGAATTTCAATCGGCCATTGAAAGCAGATAACAGATTTACATATATGCTTTCTCAGTAAAGTACTGTGCATGATGGAATCTTTGGTGATTTCACTTCTACACTGCACATAGTGGATCAATTTTTTTTTTCATGTTAAAATAACAACGAAAAGTTGCTTTCACTTAAGTTCACAAAAGAAAACTACATAAACGAGTGGATCTTAGGTGAGAAACTTTAGATATTTTCCTACCCAGTAAAAAAAACTACCAATGATAAGTTCCTGGATTTCCAATGATAATATTCAGAGTGAACCACTTTATTTATTCCTCTGTACCCGTACATCTTGTAATCAAATAAGTCATGTCCCTAATTCTATTTATTATGAATGAGTTCATCATCATCCCTGATGTGAGAAGAGGCTTTTATTTCTGCTTAGTGACCATGAAAATTTCTAAGCCACCAGGTGGCAGAGTGCCCTTGGCTTAGATTGAATATTGCATTTTTCCCACTGATTGCCAAACGTAGCCTATAGCTAATGTGAGTGGCTTTCAAACCTTTGGCTCATGTGACCCTAAAATAATTCTGAAAACATAGGCATGCCCCCCAAACTTTCAACTTTATGTGTAAAATTATTCAACAAAAGTTTACGTAACAGAAGAGATGTAATTTCTGGCATAGTGGGAAGAGTGAAATTTTAAAATAAAATTATTATATCGCTCTTAAATGAATCTAATTGAATGCAAAATACCACAGGGATTTGATAGCCACCATCATCTATTTTAAAAATTTCAAGACAAGCTCATCTTTTATAGTTGGATACTTTACATTTCTCCTTTGTTTTCTGTGACATCTTACTTTCCATTTTATTTTCTCTGTAGAATGTTATACTATTGTAAGTGTTTTAGGGTTAAAAGCTTTGACCATATTCTTCTTCTTCTCTGCAACAAGAGTATGTGCATACACGAAACGAGGTGTTTTGTATTTCCTGTGACTGTAAGGTTCTATGTGTCACATTTTTATATTTCTGAATTTCTAATATATGTTAGTATATATTTCTAAAATTTCCCCGGTATACATTTATTTTTCATGAATTTGAAAAATCCTGAAAAATATTAAGAGACAAAAATGATTCTTTTTAAAAAATGTTTATTTGTTTTTGAGACAGAGAGTGAGAGAGAGAGACAGAGTGCGAAAGGGGGAAGGGCAGAGAGAGAGGGAGACACAGAGTCAGAAGCAGGCTCCAGGCTCCGAGCTGTTAGCACAGAGTGCAGGGCTTGAACCCATGAACCATGAGATCATGACCTGAGCCAGAGTCAGATGCTTAACTGACCAAGCCCCCAAGGAGCCCCCCAAATAACTATTAATTGTACCACTTGAATAATATTTATAGAAAATAATAAATGACAACCCTTGGTTTGCTTATCTCTTCCCACTTCCTACTAGATAACCACTGTGAGTTGAGGTCTGTTCTTTCATATAAAGATGCTATCTATGCCTTTAAAATTTGGAGCACAAATATTAACAGGCTTTCAAAATTTTTAAGAGATTCTTTCTTTCCTAGCATTAAAAGCAGTGTTTCATTGGAGATGTATGCGTATACAAACATATCCATTTGTGTACATACGTAGGTAACCTCAAAATACATAGATGGGGGTAAAAGACCACATTAAAAAATATATATTTACTGAGATATGACATTGCCAACGTTTAGAGCTAACTCCCAAGGAGTTTAGGAAACTGCAGAGTTAGTGCGGACATAGTTCTCCACAAGACCACTCTCACTTCTGACACCAGTTGCACGTTCGGGGGAGTTCCCAAAACTACCCTCAGGCTTGATCATTTGCTAACAGACTCACAGAACACACTGAAAGTTGTTTACTCACAGTTATGCTCTACTATGGGAAAGGGTACAGAATAAAAGAAGCTAAGGAAAAATTTCACAGAACAGAATCCAGGAAAAGAACTAAATACGGAACTTCCATTGTCTTCCCCCCACGGAGCCTTGGATGTATTATTTCCCTCCTATATCTGTGTCTGAATCATAGAATATTGACAGCTAGAGCAGTACAGCTATGCCTTCAAGTTCAGGGTTTTATTGAGGCTCCATTTTGTACGCATTATTAGTTGCCTACGTGCTAATTTTACTCTCCAGGCTCCATTCTCCTTCATTCTCCACTCTCCTTTGCTCAGGCTGCTATTGTATGACCCAGAGCCCCTATCCTAGTTCAAATTGTTGGTCTTTCTAAATGCTTCCTAAATGCTTTCTGATGTGGTCTGCTCCAACACTCTATCACATTATTAGACTACTGGCAGAATCCAAGACCCCAAATAAACAAAGACACTCTTATCACACACGACATTCCAAGGGTTTAGAGGTTACATCCCAGAGGCTGAGGGAGAAGTCCAGACCCCTTTTTGGGTGAAGTTAAATTCTTTACCATACAGATACACATATATACAATAAAAGGCACCCATTTGAAGTATATTATAGTTCAGTGAATTTTGACAATGGTACATCTGTGTAACCACAATCAAGATAGAGGACATTTCCATCACTCTAGAAAGTTCCCTCATGTTCCCTTGCAGTCAATTCCCTCTCCCCCAGCTGATTTCCTATTTTTAGCATTTCATACATATATGTGAATCATACAGTATGTTTTACTTGGTGTCTGTCTTCTTTCACTAGTAGGCTTTGGAGATTTACCCATCGTGTGTTAGTAGTTTGTTAATACTGGCTAGTATCCCACTCTTTGCATATGCCACAATTTGTCTACCTATTCACCTGTTGATAAGTATTCAGGTTGTTTCCAGTTTGGGGCTGTTGTGGATAAAGCTGGTGGTCTTTGTGTATAAAGATCTCTGTATAGACATATATTTTCCTGTCTTTTGGGTAAATATATAGGAGTAGAATTGTAGGGTTGGATGAGAAGCATCAGTTTATTTTATAAGAAACTGCCAAGCTGTTTTCCAAAATGGTCATGATATCTTACATCCCTACCAGCAGTGTGTGAGAATCCAATTGCCTCACAGCCTCTCTTGGTATTGTCAGTCTTTCTGATTTTAACCATTTTAATGGTTGTGGAGAGTAGTTACTCATTATGGTTTTAATTTGCATTTTCCTGATGACTTAGGAAGTTGAATGTCTTTTCATGAGTTTATTGGCCATTCATATGTCTTCTTTTCTGCATCTGATAAAAGATTTTGCCCATTAAAAAAAATTATTTATTTTGAGAGAGACAGAGATAGTGGGAGTGGGGGAGGGGCAGAGAGAGAGAGGGAAAGAGAGAGAATCCCAAGCAGGCTCCATGCTGCCAGCGCAGAGCCTGGCATGGAGTTTGAACTCATGAAACCGTGAGATCACGACTTGAGCCAAAACCAAGAGTTGGAGGCTTAACCGACTAAGCTACCCAGGTGCCCCATATTTTGCCTATTTTTAATTGGATTGTCTATCTTCTAATTGACATATAAGGCTTCTTTACATATTTTAAATATAAGTCCTTTTTCAGACATGTGTGTTTGTGGCTTGCTTTTCCATTTCTTAAGGATATCTTTCGAAAAGTAGAAGTTTTAACTTTCATGAAACTGAGAAGAACACATTTTTAAAAAGTGCTGTGAACTCCAACTATTTTTATGGCTATTTGGCTGCCATCCCCAAATTCTACAAATGTTATCGAACTGGCAACTGATGAATTTGGGGGAGGTATCCACTTACAAAGCCTTTTTCTAAAATGAAGTAAGGTGGTAATAGTAATATTACACAGTATTTCATATGTCATCATCAACAAAGTCCTTTGGTAGGAAGGGTGGATACTCTCTGAGAATTAGGTATTAGTTCTACCTTCCCGTTTGTTTTTTCTTAACATATCAGACAAATAGAGACTATTCAAGAAATTAACAGTAATAATACTGGTACTTTCTTTGGGCGGCTACATTCATACCCTGGGCCAAAAATAATTAATCCTCGTGGTGACCATGCAAAATAGATATTTTCATCCTTATTATTTGCATATTCAGGTGAGGAAAGTGAGGTTCAGAGAAATTAAAGATCTTGACCAAGATCGCATGGCTAGTAAGTGGCTGAGCTGAGCTTCCAGACTAGGTTTGTCTAACTCTGAAACTCATGTTCTTCATTACTTCTCTGTACATGTTCTGGACTCATCTGCTTTTAGATATATTGAATATAGATATTGGCAGGTTATGAAGAGAGCAGAGGCTGGGAGAAGGGCATGGGGGAAAGAGATCGGGTCTGGGACTTATTTGGGCGGTGGCTGTTCATGCTTCCAGTTCCTAATTCCCTATACAGACTGGGTAACTTTATAGAGGGTCCAGGGTAATCAGGCCAAATTGGACCAACATAAATACAAATCAGGGAATCCAACCGGTTAGCAAGCCATTTGGCTTACCGCATGACTGTGCCAGCATTTTAGAAGATCCTCCTTCTGTTACAAAATGTTAGAGTGACTTCCTCAAACTTCAATTACGCGAAGGCTTGCTCTATAATTTTACAAGTAATCAATACTTTTGTCGGTATGACTTATGTCAGATCTCCTCAATAAAGCCATGTAGTTATTTGGAACTTTATCCTAGTGATTAACAGTGTTTACACTCAACTCCTTTCTGAAATCTTTAACACACTGTTATTTTCCAACGTGGTGGGCATAAAGTGCTTTTAGTTAAGTTAGGCTGTAAGTTTGGGACGTTGGAAGCATCAATTACTAGTCACACATTCTATGCTCTTTCCTTCTACTTGATGGGCTGAAGCTCTGTCATTTATACAGCAAAGATGAAATGCTCAGCGAGATCGTTAAATTATAATCACTTTAATCAGCATGATCATGTCCACTATGGCCTAATTCTACTGAATTCTGAGTCTTAGGCTTTCTTTTATTACAGTGAAGGGTTGTATTTGAAAATCCAAATGATGTTGAATATTCAGACTGTTGTGAGTCATGAGATTGTGTATAACCTATAGAAGTTATGGTCTCTAGGGGCGCCTGGGTGGCTCAGTTGGTTAAACGTCCGACTTCAGCTCAGGTCACGATCTCACAGTCCGTGAGTTCGAGCCCCGCGTCAGGCTCTGGGCTGATGGCCCAGAGCCTGGAGCCTGCTTCAGGTTCTGTGTCTCCCTCTCTCTCTGCTCCTCCCCTGTTCATGCTCTGTCTCTCTCTGTCTCAAAAAATAAATAAACGTTAAAAAAAAAAAAAAGAAGTTATGGTCTTATAAATAAAAAAAGAATTTCGCATTTTTTCCCCTTCCTCAGGAATCAAGGGCCAAAATAATAATTTAGTTTTGGAATTCATTGGTATGGCATTAAAATGCATTTGGGAACGAAGAACTAATTTGGAGAGGAAGGGATAGTAATATGTGGTTAGAAATGGGCCATTTTCAACTAAGAAAAAAAAGAACCGTTATACATTGGCCAAGGCTCTTTTTATCATTGAGAAAATATTTTCATGACCATTAAAATAGGATTTCTCAGGCTTTTCATTCACCATAAACTCTAACAGGAGATGAGATCTGCAATTTTCTGAAAATTTGTCCCACTTAAGCTCCTAACATGTATCTTAGTTTTAAACATGAAAAACTCTAAAACATCTTCCTCCCGAGAAGTTTAGTGTCATGGTTAGATTGGTTTTAATCGACCCAGAATCTGCTATCTGATTATTAGAAGAGAATTGGCATTTGGCATCGAAGTTCCACCAATATTAAAGTTGGAAGATTCAAATACAGAGAGATTAAGACACTGGTCAGAGTCAATCCAATAATGAGTTGATTTAGGGATTTGATTTGGTTTTCCTGACCGGTTTATCTATGGCTTGGAGGAATTACTCTAACTTCCGAAGCACTTAAAATCAGGCAAGAATACAGTCTCCCTTTAAAGTTTTTGTGCTTATTTGAATGTTGCCACTTAGAATTAAGGCCTCAATCGTCATAAAAGCATTCCAGAGAATGCTTCGGGTACAAAAGAAATTTGGGCAACATAAAAAAAATTAGGGTTTAAGAAAATGACAACGGTCGTGTCTTTCTCCCTCCCTGAACCCGCCCCACCTCCTCAAAACAACAACAACAACAACAACAAAACAAAAACCAAAAACACCTCTGCCGAAAGAAGGTCTCAGTGGAGACAAATATATTGTATGTATTCCATAAATGAGAATTAACTCATGAGAAGGAATAGGTAGGCATGGCAGAAAAAAACTAGAAATGAGAACAAGGAAGAAAAGGGAAGCCAATTAAAATTGTATGTACCAAAAAAGGGAGAGGAGACATGTAAAATAGTAAACTCCATTTCTCTGGAATCTGACTTTCAAAGCGTTTTATAGATTTTCATTTTTATAGTATTCCGTGAGCTAAGTGGACAGTTAATACTCTTGGGATTTGGTAATCAAGATCACAAAGAGGTAAAACATACTGACTTTCTCCACAGCCTCGGAGCCTGCAGCTGAAGTGGTAAGAGAACCCACGTCCTAAGACCCCGCCTCGAACTTCATCCACGCTCTGCTCCCCCCCTGTGGCACTCTGCCTAGGGGACGGAGAGCGCCATCCCACCCTATAGGGGTTAGCTGGGCCAACTGAGAAGGGGCCATGACAAAGAATAGCTTAGGCATCACTCCACGTCAGGCATAGAAAGAGAACAACTAATGGGTAAGAAGAGTCAAGTGATATTGATCGGTGGCTCCCCAGGGTTGAATTCAGAACATGTTCTGCTGTCTCCTGGGTGCCAAGATTTGACAGAAAGGGCAAAGGACAACTTGAACAATGTGGGGTGGGCGGGCGAAATCTCCATTCATTGTTGTTCACGTGGGAATGGAGTGCTCAGAATGAGGGAGATCTTGACAAGGCTCCCTGCCAGTAGCCGTCTCTTGTTTCTTACCAGAAACCCAATACTCAGTGCCTCTTTCTCGTCACCGCTGGGGTTGGAAAGAGTGTGAGGGGTGCACACTTGTACCAGAGGGGAGAGATTTTGTGTCAGAGGACCTTTGTCCTTAACGAGAAGAAAATAGGAGAATGAAAAGAGAAGATTCAAAAGGAAAGGACCAGTCAGAAAAACATTTCAGAAAACAGGCTAAATGAAAAAGGAGTAAAGTGGTCCTGGGTCACTAGAAAACACCAAACTAGTGGTGACAGGAGGTGGTAGAGATGCAACGACAAGAAAAAAACAAAGACAGTTCAGGTGGCAAAACTGTAAGGAGAAATCAGACCAAACCAATATATGCATTGGTAAGAGGTTGGCTATTTAAGTGGTATATCAATCCACACAATGGAATACCATATAGCTTTTAAAAAGAATTAAGTAACCAATATTAGCACAGCTTATCTGAGATCAACTTAGTGAAAAAATAAAATGACAGAGTAACTGTTCAAATAAACTTTTGCTGTAAAATAATGATATATGTTAGTATATGGATGCATTAAAAAAAAATCTAAAGGATGAAGCCTCAAACAGCCAAAGGTAGTTATTTTGGGGGGAGAGGGGGAGAAGTTATTGTGGGAGGGGGTTATGTTTTAGATTACACATTTTGATGCTATTCAAGACATTGTGGTAAAACTGCTATAATTTCCATTGTGCTGTAAGGAAAAAAAGTCATAACTAGTACAGAAATAAGCTGTATTGTCCAGAAGAAACAATGAAGTTGAAAAAAGAAAATTTTATTTATTTGCATTGAAACCTAACATTGAAGAAATTCATACAGAATTGTGCCTATGTCTGTACATCTAGCTATACCTCTATCTTTATCTATGAAGTGGTGATCCCAAAGTAAACGTTGTAATTTCATTTAAAATGTCTGTTAAAGTGATGCAAGTGACAGACTTAACAGGTGATGATTATGGTCATAAACGTGTCCTATAATATACTGTATTTGCTCAAAAATGGAATATTAAACATGATCCATAATAACAACAGAACCTACATATTGACATAATTAATATTTTTTCCAACGATTGAATATTTTCCTTTGATTACCTTGAAATAGTCCCTTCAGCTCTTCTCTTATATTTTGTAAATCTCATAAGGCAACTCCAATTGCTTTTGATTTACAGACAGTCTTTTCCACGAGAGAATCACAAAGCACCGACAGGAAAGGGAGAACAAGATTTCACAAATATCCTACAATACACCTACCAGAGTATTTTAAATCAGACTTTTAGAAAATAGCAGGATTGGAGTGTAATGGTTTGCACAGATGGACCTGATTGCCCTAAATTTTGAGCTAGATTAGGTTACATATGAAAAAAAGAGTAATGATGATAATTTCACCTGGGAGTTAAGGATATTCTTCCACTTATCACTTAGGAAAACCTCTAGTGTGAAATCAGACCAAGAATCTATCTAGTGCATTGTCAAATCTCAGCCGGTCATACCCAAGAGAGTGGGGGACACGGTGGGGGAGTGGAGAGAAAGTATAAATCCTTTGTTGTGTTCAAAATGACGCAGAAGCACATATTCCAATATGGGTGTCATGGTCAGGTCAGAGTTCTGTTTAGTGGGATTTCATCCATAATCCACTCACATAGGCCTGGGGCTCTCCCAAATTAACGCAAGCACAAAATGAACTTGTCTAAGATGGAAAAAAAAAAAAAAAGGTAACACTGGGAATTGAAATACGATTTTGGACACTTTGGAGGGCCTGTATTATTTACACCAGGTGGAAGAAAAGTAAAACTTCAGAGGCCTTTCTCCCTGCAGGGCTGTAAAAAGTCAGAGCCCAGGCAGAGAAGACTTAAAGGGCCAGGATGTGGAAGTCAGCACAGGTGGGGATCGTTAACACTGGGGAACGTGGGGAGAGACCCCAGGAAACACACCCCTTCAGGCCATCTGGACCAAGGGGAGGAACTTCGGAGAACCCAACAGGGAAAACACATCTTTGACTGGAGAAGAGACGCTGGTTGAAAAGCATCCAAGCTGCCTTGCCTTGTAGGAACAGCTCTAAAATGGACACTACCAGGGCAACTTCACTTCCGAGATAACCGAAAACCCGCACCCAGGGCGGTCCTTCTTCCCAAGAGGCCCCAGGGCCCCAGGAGCCCTCCTTCCCAGCATGCCCTTCCCATCCCGGCACGCCCCACTGCCACGCCCACAGCAGGCTCTCCCAGAGGCCTGTGCGGTTCATAGTCCCGGGCCAGGGCTCAAACACAGGCTGGAGTCTCCGACTCTTAGTTCAGGAAGAGGGCTCGTGGTCGGTAACGAGACTTTCTCAAGGTGAGATCTCCGCCTTAATGGTTGGAAAACCCCCCTAACCTCCTCCCGCAGGACCTCAGGAGACCTTCCAAATCTCGAAAAACCAGTGGCCCTAAGGCTCACCCACCTGGGAACAAGCCGTAGTTCCCAAAGTCCATCGACCCCACGTTGGACAATCTAGGGAGAACACCTGCACAGGATCAAACCTTTCCTCATCATTCTTTTGCACAAACCTTCAGCTGTATCCTGTCTGGGCTATTAGTCATCGTCTAATTGCTTTGTTTCCCGCTGACGCAAATTAAATCGTATTCGGCAGAAACGGGAGTTTACTAGGTCTGGAGGAGCAAGGAATGCAAAGGGAGTGTGAGGAAACCAGCCACCCACTTTTTTCCCCGTTAAGTTGAAGTGAATGCAGACTTTACCCAATTGTATTGTTAACATTACGTATGTCTGACACCAAGAGACTGCCTTAGAATTTATCTGTAGCAGTTTTTGTGTTTATTAAGCAACTTGACCCCGGAAGGAATCCTGCAGGTTAAATGTGATTATCTTGCTCATTTTACAGATGAAGAAATAATCTATGAAAGATTAAGAGACTGACTAAAGTCTCACATCTAGTAAGTGGCAGAAGTGAGGACTCAAACCCAGGACTTGCACTTTATTACCTGTGCTAAGAGATTCTTTAAAAAAAAAAAAAAAAATCCACTTTCCAAAGCTCTTTTCTTATGTTCATCTTGGTTAACATAAGAAAAGGACTACCCTATAATATCAAATATCCTTCTGTTTTTAAGGATAACTAATTAAAAAATAAAAAACAACATTAGCTTAAATTATTTCTCCATTTTGAATTTTTTTTAATGTTTATTTATTTTTGAGAGAGAGCACGAGCAGAGGAGGGGCAGAGAGAGAGAGGGAGACACACAATCAGAAGCAGCTCAGCTTCAGAATCTGTGCTGACAGCTCACAGCCTGACACGGGGTTTGAACCCACAAACCTTGTGATCATGACCTGAGTCAAATGCTTAACCGACTGAGCCACGGAGGTTCCCTTCTCCATTTTAAAATAAAGGCTGAAGGTACTTTTTTCAGAGCCTGGAATTTATTTTATAATAGTATCCGGATGTTTTCTGAGAGAGCGTAGTAGTAAAGATTTCGACAATATGAAGGAAACAGAGGTGATGAAAAATATTTTTTTCCTGAACCGTATATCCTTGTCTATATTTTAAATATATAGTGGTCTGAATGGAAAAAAAGCTTAACGTAAGAAATTAAAGACTTAAAACAACCCCCAGATACTTCTTAAAAAAATTTTTTTTAATGTTTATTTATTTTTTGAGAGAGAGATAGAGTGTGAGCAGGGGAGGGGCAGAGAGAGAGGGAGACACAGAATCCAAAGCAGGCTGCAGGCTCTGAGCTGTCAGCATAGAGCCCGACATGGGGCTCGAACTCATGAACTATGAGATCGTGACCTGAGCTGAAGTCGAATGCTCAATGACTGAGCCATCCAGGCGCCCCTAGCCCCAAATACTTCTTTAGAGAAAAGAGTATCATCTTTAAATGCTTTTTCTGAATATTAAATATAATTTAATAACACAAATAATCTAAGTATCCAATTAAACATGGATTGATCAGGAAAATATATGGTCCTATCTCTAGGGATTTGGCTGAAGAATCAATGCTAAAATGCCATGAAACAAACCCAAATTTATGATAACAGACATAGTATTATCTCTATTTTGAAATATTTAGCTAATATAGAAAGTTTTTTTTTTTTTGTTTGTTTCTGAAGAATCCCATTTACAAAGTCCTTGGTAAAGAGCTCAAAAATAATATATATATAAACACTTCAGTTTTAAATTTTTTTTTTTAACGTTTATTTATTTTTGAGACAGAGAGAGACAGCGCATGAACGGGGGAGGGGCAGAGAGAGAGGGAGACACAGAATCGGAAGCAGGCTCCAGGCTCCGAGCCGTCAGCACAGAGCCCGACGCGGGGCTCGAACTCACGGACCGCAAGATCGTGACCTGAACTGAAGTCGGACGCTCAACCGACTGAGCCACCCAGGCGCCCCAACACTTCAGTTTTAAGTAAAGCCTTCCTATTGTAGTTAACTGTTGGAGTAAATAAAAGGCCTTCATTAAATGTGAGGCCTTCCTTATACCACATCTTTTTTATTTAAGTCTTTTCGGTTTTTTGGAAATGTCACACATTAAAAGCAAAATCTGACTGCTAAATCAGTATTAAGATAGAATCCAACTATGGTTTGTTCCTTTGCTGGGTTTTTAAGTTTTATTACTTCGTGCATTCTATACACAGATACTGTACTTTGATATTTTAAAATGGTTAAATAACAGAAAGGGGGAATTTATATAATGGGATTTCTGCTTACTTTATATGTATGAAAGCTACTTTGATTGTTTACTATATGCTGAAACATGTATGGAGCTAAAAACATCCCTCAGATATTATCTGTTATGGAGCTTGAAACAATAAACCTGACAGTAACTTGTGCTTTGTGCTCAGGGAGAAATATCAGAAACCAGTTTCCACCCTGACAACAGAATAAAGTTATTGTGTGATAAATTTTTTAAAACACACTAGATTGCTGCTAAAATACTATCTTTGAGCTGTATGCCTTAAGCCTACCCTGTAAGTAAAGGAGGTCTTTTGGGTACTTAAAAATGGAAGTTCTCTCGGATAAAGTCCAAGATGAATTGTCCTTATTTCAAGATCCATTTATAGAGTATGGTGTTAAAGGTTAGCTATGGATGTACTGACATTATCATAAGCTTATCATACATTGACATTTAAGTTTCTCGGGAAGGATTGTGGAGAGACCTTTTTCTGCTAGAGAAAGCGTGTGGTGTAGGAAAGACAGTTGTAGGGAGAGAAATGACAGCCCTACTCAGGCAGTGAGAATGGCAACATGGCAAGCTTTAGGGCTCCAAGTCAGTTAGCGGGGCTCAAGTTCAAGCTCTACCAGATGCTACCTGTGTAAGGTTTCACTGTACAATGGAGATGATAATCGTATGTACTGCTTTTTTAAAATGTTTGTTTATTTTTGAGAGAGTGCATGCATGCATGCATGGGGGAGCATGAGGGGCAGAGAGAGAGGTGGACACAGGATCCAAAGCGGGTTCTGTGCTGACAGCAGAGAGCCCCATGCAGGACTCGAACTCATGAACCCTGAGATCATGACCTGAGCCGACGTCAGATACGTAACAGATTGAGCCACCCAGGCACCCCAGTACTTCATATTATCGCTGTGAGGATTAAGGAAATTAGTACGTGTAACGTCTGACAAGTGGTAAGAGGTCAATGAATATTGGCTACTACTACAGTCTGAGAATTTAAGTTACTTACCCACTGCGTGTAGGGACAGAATGAGTGATGAGATGAAAATAGGGGCTGGATGTTTATGTTTGAAGGCTTCTTCTAGATTCTAAATCCATGTGGCCTCACATGCATTTTTGTTGTCATACTACCCATGATGTGAACCTCTCAACTGTCTAACCTATGTACCCTCTCCGTGTTCTCTTAGCCTAAGGTTTATCTGGGTTTCTCGTTCCCTCTTTCACACTCTCACTCCTGTCCTCCTAACACTCTCCCACTGTGCCTGATGGAAGCTCCAATCCAGGAGGAGTACGGTCTACTACGTTTTTAACTTCTTTGAAATATTACAATCTAGTTTAACCAAATCTGGCTCTCTGCTAAGGACATTGCTTCCTGGAAGCCCTGACGAGAGCCCATCGTCTTCATTCTTCAGTGTCATTTCCAGACACATTTCTCTCCTGCCCTCTTTAGGCACCTCAGGGATCTCACTGTTACTGCCAGGACAGTGTTGGCAATGATAATAATAATACTTAATTGATGGTTGCAGGGATTATATGGGGACAATGCATGTAAAATGCTCAGCACAGTGCTAAGAACCTATCTTTTACAATTATTTATTTACTTAAATTCAGGTTAGTCAACACACAGTGTGTTATTGGTTTCAGGACGCTAAGAAACATACTAAATTCTTGGTAAATTTTAGTTTTTACCCTTACATCTACCTGACTCTCCCAACAGAGTGTGTCGTCATCCAAAATAGCTATACCTATGAAATCACACTTTCAGCCTATTTCTGATCAGTATCTCCTATCTAGTCCATTGACCACCCTGTCTGAGCTAGAGCACAGCTTAAAATCTGTTTTCCCACATGGTAGACATTTTCTTGTCAATATCATAAGCCATCTTTTATTCACATCTATGTGGCAGATTCCCAAATGTGGATGAACCCAACTGTCCATTCTGTCTTCACCTGCACGCAGGTTACTGGGGACAATCATACTACTGAGTAGATTTATATCACAATAAATTCATTGTCACCAACCTCAGCTGGGCTCTCAGCTTCTCTGTCACTGCCTACTATGTTCTCTCAGTCAGCTCTGTATCCCAGTCTCCACTCTGCATATTTCAGACCTTTTTCAATTTCTTCAAAACACATGCCCTTTCACTTACCTTCCTCCCCTGCCCCACTCTCAGTAAAGTAGCCTTGCATCTCCACAGTAAAATTAGAAAAGGGGGAACTCCTGATACTTCAAATCCTGTAAACACATTGTTTCCTTATTTCCCCCTGTTTCAGTGAAAGAGGTATTCTTTCTCCAGTCTACCTGTGGTCTTTGATCTTTCATAGAATCCATCAATGATTCCCTCTCTGTTTTTAACCTTTACCTTGATACTGCCCCCGTCGGTATTTAACAGTGCTCACGGTACTCATCTTCTTTTTCTTTTTTTTTTTTTTAATGTTTATTTATTTTTGAGAGAGAGGGAAAGAGAGAGACAGAGCCCAAGCTGGGGAGGGACAGAGAGAGGGAGACGCAGAATCCGAAGCAGGCTCCAGGCTCCCAGCTGTCAGCACCGAGTCCGACGCGGGGCTCGAACCCACAAACCGCGAGATCTGACCTGAGCTGAAGTTGGACGCTTAACCAACTGAGCCACCCGGGTGCCCCTCATATTACTCATCTTTAAAAAAACAGCTCCCTTGACTCTACCTTTCCTTCCTGTTTGCTGCCTTTTTCCTTCCCTTCCTACCTAAGCTTCTTGAAAGAGATATGCATTCTGTCTGTCTTCCCTCAAGTTCCACTTGCTCCTGAACCCTCTACACTATGGTTGTAGACCCCATCACTCTACCAGCAGCTCTCACCAGGTCATTGGCTTCTTACTTCCAAATTCAATAGAAATTTAATTTGCTTGATTTCTTGACTGCTTTTGAAATGACTGATCACAGTCTCCTTTTCAAAGCCTCCGTGTTCTTGGCTCCTGTTATCATTTCTCTTGGCTTCCTTTCTGCCATTTTTTCCCATGACTCCTTAGATTCTGTTGCAGATTCTCTTCCTCTGTTCTTTCCTTAAGTAGGGTCTCTGTTCTGTGTCCTTTTCTCAACTCACTGTATGTATTTTCCTTTGTAATGTCATCTAATCCTCTAGCCTCAGATCACCTTTATATACAGGTGACTCTCAAATTTAGATTTACAGCCAATGGCTTTCCTGAGCTTCAGGCCTGCCTCTACCTGCTTATTGGACACTTCGTGTTGGATATCTCACAGTCCCAACTCAGCACGTTTAAAACTGAACTCGTGACCTTCCCTTGCACCATCACAACCTGTTTCTCTTCCAGTGTTCCTTCGTCTCAGTTAATGACCCCCCAGCTACCCAGTCATCCAAGCCAGAAACCTAGGAATTATCCTGGACTTCTCCTTCACTTCCTACCAATTCTTCCAATTAAAAATATAAAATCTTGTATCTTCTTTTTTCTTGATTTTATTTTTTTAACTTACATTCAAATTAGTTAGCATAAAGTGAAACAGTGATTTCAGGAGTAGATTCCTTAATGCCCCTTACCCATTTAGCCCATCCCCCCCCCCACACCCCTTCCAGTAACCCTCTGTTTGTTCTCCATATTTATGAGTCTCTTCTGTTTTGTCCCCCTCCCTGTTTTTATATTATTTTTGTTTCCCTTCCCTTATGTTCATCTGTTTTGTCTCTTAAAGTCCTCATATGAGTGAAGTCATATGATTTTTGTCTTTCTCTGACTAATTTCACTTAGCATAATACCCTCCAGTTCCATCCACCTAGTTGCAAATGGCAAGATTTCACTCTTTCTGATTGCCGAGTCATACTCCATTGTATATATATACCACATCTTCTTTATCCGTTCATCCGTCGATGGACATTTGGGCTCTTTCCATACTTTGACTGTTGTCGATAGTGCTGCTATAAACATGGGGGTGCACGTGCCCCTTCAAAACAGCACACCTGTATCCCGTGGATAAATGCCTAGTAGTGCAATTGCTGGGTCGTAGGGTAGTTCTATTTTTAGTTTTTTGAGGAACCTCCATACTGTTTTCCAGAGTGGCTGCACCAGCTTGCATTCCCAAAATCTTGTATCTTTTACTTCTAGAATATCCCCAACCCATTGTTTCTCTCATTCATACTTTTATGATCTTAATCAAGCTCCCATCCTCTCTAATGGGGATTGTTTCAACAGCTTCCTTCTGAAGTGTCTATTTGGTTCAAGTATTACTCTCCCTCAAATCCCTCTCATTTCAGACAGAGTGCTTTTAAAAACACAAATTTGGTTTCACTATATGCTTTAAATCCTTTAATGATATATTAGTTAGGGTTCAACCAGACAAGCAGAAACAACAGGAGATGTATATTAAAAGATTTGTTTCAAGGATTTGGTTTACCCTGGTCGAGGCTGGCTAGGCAAGTCTAAACGCCATAAGGGAGGCTCTCAGGAAGGGCAGGCTGGAATTCTCGGGCCTCTCTCCAAACCTGGTCTCTCTCCCTTCTCTCACCTAAACTCCAGGCTTTAGTAAGATTGAGATCCTTTCATGTCCAGAATGTGCCTATTCTCTACCTATAATGCTCTTTCTCCTTCTCTGCCTAGGTAACTCTCAGCTCATCTTTTCCTCTGGAAGCCTTTTCTCATCTTTAGTCTGAGTTAGGTCATGTTGTTAAAAGCTCCCTTAAAATCCTGTATTTCTTCTATCATAATCATGTTTTATAAGTAATACTCATTTACTGTTTTCCTTGCTCTACAGTAAGGTATGTCTTATCACTGTATTCCAAGCATTCAATATATTGCCTAACACATAGTAGGTGGTTCCAAAATATTTGTTGAATAACCAGAAGGATGAATAAATTCAGCTTTATTATTTTATTAGAAGTCTGTTTAAATTTGTTAATATAGGATATCCACGCTTAATGGGGAGCATAAAATGTATTCCAAAGCAAACATGTCTGACTTTAATTTTTTACTGTTGTGGGCCATCCAGCTACCTTCTATTAGGATGGATAATGGAATGGTAGCTTTTAAAGGTTCCTCTTTTTATGAACATATATCCTCTTATAGGAGACATGAGTTATTCATTCATTCATTTATTAAATATTTACTGAGCACTTTCTGGTCATTGTTAGAAGTTCTAGGGATACAGTGAAACACATGGCAGGCAGGGTACCTATTTTTAAAGCAAAGGATAAGGAAAATAATAATAAAAAAGGCATGATATAATAGTAACTAGGTCGCTGAGGTGGACTGAAGTTAAGCGGTTAGAGAAAGGCTCGTTTTATCCATCAAAAAAAGGAAGGTAATTTAAGAAAATACAGATTCCCCTCCCCCAACCCGCCCAAAATACACTTCTCATTAAAGAGAGTATGTGCATATTATATGTATTAAATGTTTCAATTTTCTAAGTAACCTTTCTTTTTATAGGTACAGAAACTGAGGCTCTGGGAATTAAGTAAATTTCCCAAGGCTACATACAGCTAAATGGCAGAGCAGGATTCGAATGTTGGTTCAGTTAATCTGAAGCCCACGCTTTTTCCACGATGTATTCCACTCAGAAGGAAAACCTCTGGAGAAAAAGGGCTTTTTGTGTCACTGTTAGGTTTAAGCACTATATTCTAGTCTTTTTTTGAAGATTTTTAAAACTGTACTCTCTATCAGTAATAATAATACACAATACACAATATATTTCTTTTACAATACACAGTATTTTTATGATATTCTCGTTTTTCAAGGCACTTTTATTTTCATTCTCTCCTAATCCTGTGGCCACTGAGTAAGATACAGAGAACTTACAGACCACTTGAGAGTTGAGAAAACTGAAATATGACAAGTCTAGTGTTTTTGCCGTGAGTACATAACCGTGAACAGAATAGATCCTTCTCTTGAGTTTTGGTCTGGTATTTTTTCAGTCAAAAATCCCGGTAAAAATTTCCTAGGGAAAACCTGTTTATTTTCTTTTCTAAGTACTGACTTCAGGAATTTAAGTCCAAATAAAACCTGAGAATTAATTTTAACTTCTCAGAAAATGCCAAAGATTTGTTCATTAGTACCGGTAACATCATTGCTAAAGAAATGAAAAAGAAGAGAGAAAAGCGAGGAATAAGATATAGTGTGATGTGTTATGTTAAATAATTGATTCTATCCTTTTTTTCCTAATTTGGTGCAAGTGAAAAAAGGACATCCAACTGCAAAGCCTCTGAGACACTATACATATTCAAGTACTTCTGAAATACGAATATGTGATAACTCAATTCTTTGTAGCCTATGAAAAAGCCATTTTTGTTTGTTATTCTTGATGGTGTATATGTTTTGTTTTATAATTATCAAGGAAGTCATAATGAAAATAGAAAAAAAAAAAACCTTTCTCATGTTATTCTTTCATAGCATTGCCCAAAGAAAATCTATTCCTCCTCTTTTCCAAAAGTCAGCTGGGTCTTATCAGCTTTGCAGAATGATGAATGAATGCCTTGTTCATTATTATTGCTTAAGTCATTCTTATTTATGCCAGTAATTCAAGGATTATGTTTTGATTGTTCTTGGGAGATGAAAACACTTTCTTGCTGATGAATAAACACTGCCACTTTTTAAATATTTGTATGCAAAATGTCTTTAAAGCCATTATGAAATGCTTTGCAAGAGCATTAGGAAGCTGTTTTTCGAAAGGCACTTTTTTTCTCTACCTTTTCTTTCATGCTAAGCAGTCCAATTGAAAGGCCTTTCAGAGTTAACTTGTTTAAGCAATACCAGTGTTTTAGCGTAATGAATAACTTTTTACAGAAGACAATCACACACAATTCAACATGCCGGTATTTCTATTTCTGTGCACCACCAATGCAGGGATTCTGTGGTAGAATCTCTTTCTTTGAGAAAGCTGAAGCGATCAACACCCTGATTAACCTCTGATATTCACGTGGTGCTCTTGATCTTGAGGACTGCAGCAATAACAAAGCGGTAATGGCAGCCATATGCTTAGGGTATTGTGGGTACGGGTGACCCAGATGTGAACTTGGGGGGTGACTGATGCTAAATGCTATTCGTTTCAGGTTTGGTGTGGAGATTACTGGTGAAGAGTTTGAGTTGTTACTTGACAGAATCCCCCTTGATGAAGATGGAAATGTCAGATACCTCCAGTTCACGGCCACGTTTGATTCTCGGTACTCCTTTTCCACATTTTGTCACTCCACACTGGTTTTCTGTTCTTGTTGTTTTTAATACAGAGAATGAACCACTAGAAGAATTAGGATTATTTGAAATTTCTCTTTATTGATTTGTATCTCATTTATTAACATTTTATAAGTGAGATTTTCAAAATAGCCATGTTGACCCAAAATGTGGCATGCTTTAATGCTGATCCATGGCAATTCATTTTGAAATATTTACTATCTCAACATCTGGAAAATGGCCATGAGAGGGGACAGCGTGATGACAAAGGAGATAGTGTAAAATTGTGTTGCAGAGTTGGGAAGAAAACTGCTGTACAATGGCAGAAATCAGGTCCTGGAGATGAATTGTCCCAACTTGCTCTAAACATGCTCTTACCATGCTGACCTTTTACACCCTCACTCACCTCCCAGGTACTGTCCATTCATAAGACTTCTTACCACTTTCTTCCAGGGGGGTCCAGCCTGGACAGTAGAGCGAGTACCCTGCTATTGCCAATGGTTGTGTTAAGGGCAGAGCAAGACTGCTGTGCAGAGTATTCCCAATCTGTATTTCTCTATCATAGAACCTCTTTTCATGGAGTTTAAAGAGTAATTCAAGGCTTAACTATTTAAAATTCTGATCACTATCGACTATTTTATTCTTCAGATATCTTAAGGAATATTGCAGTCCTGGGCATCTGATTGTTTGGGGCTGAGACCACTGAAAGTGAGCTCCTTCTTCCTAAAGATATTTCTTTTCTCCAGAGCAATTTCAGAAAATAACAGTCATCATCCCATATACCTCCTGCACTGTCCTCCAAGTCTCAGGACTACACTCTTGAACCAAGAAACCTACCCATAATTTCCTGTTAGCTCTTGATAGCAGAGTAGACAGTTACCAACCTGACCTGATTTGAAGGGCTTGACATAAGACACGCGCTTCCAAATTATTTTCCATCACATCTACCATGGAGCCTGACCTTCTCATCTAAAGGGATCCAGTTCTTTGAGTGAGAAAGTACTGATTTGCAGAAGTTGTTAAGATACTGATTATCTCTGAGAGGGATAATACTCTGTCAGTCATTAATGCTTCAGTCAGTGTTTCCCAAAGTATATACCAAAGAGGAACACTAGTTTCACAGGATCAAAACTCTCACCCTTTTAAAAAGGTTCCCGTGGGACATCTGGTTGACTCAGATGGTAGAGCATGCAACTCTTGATCACGAGGACGTGAGTTCAAGCCCCACATTAGGCATGGAACCTACTTGAAGGAATAAATAAATAAATAGGGTCCCATGGAATCTACATAAATACATGAAGGAAGGGAGGAATAAATAAAAAGGTTCCCATGGCCAAATAAGTTTGGAAAACTTATTAAATAAAATTTCTGATTAAATATAGTAAATGAATTCCTTTCCCCCAAAGATTTCCCATAGTCTTTAATATTGCTAGTGTGTGTCATGAATCTCGAAGAAAGAAAAGCAGATCCTAAGACAAGTGGTTTATTTCAAAGACAGTCCTATGAAATTCTAGTAAGGTATTAGGGAGATCAGACAGAAGGGGGAAAAGCCAATATAAATAGGATGCATTAACGAGCAAGCCATTGCTATGGGTGTCTGGGGTGCTCTCCTGCCAAGGACCTCTGGGAGACTGTGTAGAATCCATCTCAGGGCTGTGCCAGTCGAGGACAAGGAAGCTGGAGTAGATACACCTGTCAGCTCTCACCTGCCATTGGCTGCGGCTCCTCTTGGCAGCGTAAGTCCTGTGACTGTGTCCAGAGGCTGGCAGAGTGAGCTCCCGGTCAGAATGTTCTCAGGCCGAGGCGTAGGTGCTTGTGGGAGGAAGCCCTTAGTGTAAAAGGGAACCAGGAGCGCTGAGGAGACACTGGTCGGCCTTATCTACAGGCGGGCGTCTGCTGCAGTGGGATTTAGTCTGTAGCGTTTCTCAGAGTTATTTGACGTTTTCCCATGGAGCGTCTTAGAGGCTAGGGTTCCACAGAACAGGATTTGGGAGTGCTACCTTAGGTAAGTTAATCTGCTAAGTAGTCTTTACCTTATAAAGTCAGAATCAGATGCTTGAGAGAATGAGGTGCACAAAGGGAGAGTTTTTAAAAACAGGGGAGCCTAGAGAGAAAAAGACATAAGCAGGGTGCTCCAAGGGGAGTTCCCGAACACCCAGGAGGCAGCAGGGTAAGGGCACGCAGGCTGAAGCGTCAGTGCCCCGGGAACGGCATGAGGTGGCCAGTGAGCCAGGTGTAGGAGTGCTGCGGGTGGACTTGATGTGGGCCTGGCCTCCTCCCTTCAGTTTTAGGGGATACGTGTTCATGACAGGAGACCGCTCTTTTAATTCTTTATATTCTTGATTCAAGGTACCAAAGAACAGACTATAATTTCATTGCTGGTATTAACAAACGCCTCTGCTTATCTGATACGCTTTATCGCTTTGTCATCCCCGTTTTGCTTGGGAGAAAGCAGATGTATAGAAAGTTTAAGTGATTTGCCCAGATGACTTAAGCCGCTGAGGGAGCACTACCGGTAGAACCCCGGTGCATCTGATATGAAAGTCCACGGCCTTTCCGGGACTCCACATCGCAGCTCTGAGTTATGCAACGCCAGGAGTAGTTCCATTTAACGAGGAGTTAAAATAGGTCCGCACCGGCCGAGACCTTTACATGCATTATCTCATTTAACGGAAAGATTGTTTTTCTAAATTCCACTTAAATTCACTTCCATTTGATAACTCCGTGACCTTGGTCGAGTGTTTAGCATTCCTTTGCTCTGGTTGTCTTAGCTGTAAAGTGGAAACGTCTCCAAGATTCTCTCTAGGTCTAAAGTTCTACTTGAAGCAGTGTATATTCTTGTAAATATTAATAGAAATTTGAAGGGGGTATCTAATATACTTACATAGTGAATGCTATAGGAGAAACATGTTTTCACCGAAATAAAAGTGTTTTAGGATCATCAGATTAAAATCAGTCTAGTAAACACTGAATATTTTCTGTGTTTCCAGTCAGCCAGGCATTTCTGACTCAGGAAAACAGGTATTTCTTTTAGAGAAATTATTTCTTTGTTAAATTTGTCACAAAATCTGCATATGTGATTGAGAACTTCATTTTTTAAGTGTATATTTGGGAAGAAAAGGAACATAGCTGTTAATTTAGGAGGATGAAGACTGTAGAAATTAGCACATAGAACAGTTAACAGTGCTAGTATTAAAAATAAAATTATTCACTTGAGTTTTTTTTAAGTTTTCTTTATTTTTGAGAGAGAGAGAGAGAGAGAGAGAGAGAGAGAAAATCCCAAGCAGGCTCTGCTCTGTCAGTGCAGAGCCCAGTGTGGGGCTCAAACCCACAAACCATGAGCTGAAATCTGAGCTGAAACCAGGAGTTGGACACTTAACCGACTTAGCCGCCCAGGGGCCCCCAGATTATTTTTATTTTCCTCCTTTGTGTGCTCCACTGTTAGTGCCTAGTTTTTAAGGATATGCAGGAAAACTTCTTAAAGAAACCAATTAAATTTAGTAGATTTTGATCACAATAGCGTGTTAGGGGAAAAAAATGTGGCCTAAAAGGGACCAAGTCCTTTAAAAAAAAATGGTAGAGACTTCCATTTATAAAATAAATAAGTCATAGAGATGAAAAGTACAGCAGAGAGAATATAGTCAGTAACATTGTAATAACGTTGTATGGTGACAGATGTTGACTACACTATCATCGTGAGCACTGAGTAAGGAATAGAATTATTGAGTCTCTATGTTGTACACCTGAAACAAATGAAACATTATATGTCAACTATACTTCAACTTAAAAAAATGGTAACTTTTATGACCTGCTCACACCAGTGTAATTCCCAAGGAACTAATGGCATTGTTTCTCTGGGTTTGTGACTTAGCTCAATCATTTTACAGGCAGCTGTCTCACTAAGATACCCTTGCTAAGGGCAGGATTCTCCTTCCAAAGTATATGTACGGAGTTAAGGACCAGCCTAAGAGCCCTTGGGAAGATGGGATTGTCCAGACTTTATAAAAGCTCCACTAACTCTGGGAGACTTTGCAGTTGCCTAGTTGTCAGTCATCCAAACCTTGGCTGTTTGTAGGACGGAGTGCTTCCTTCTGGGTGAGGAACTCTGTATTAGTTTCCTGGGGCTGCCGTAACAAAGTACCACAAACGGGATGGCTTAAAACAACAAAAATTTGTTCTCTCATAGTTCTGAATGCTAGAAGGTCAAAATCATAGTGTCAGCAGGGCCATGTTCTCTCTGAGACTCTGGGTAGAATCCCACCTTTCTTCTTCCTAGCTTCTGATGGTGACTGGCCATCCTTGACATTCCTTGTCTTACAGCCGAATCACCTCAATCTCTGGCTTTCTTGTCACATGATGTTCTTCTCCCTGTATGTCTCTGTTTCCAAGGCCTTCCTTCTTCTTATAAGGGCACAAGTCATAATGTGTTAAGGACCAAAATATAAAAAAACCAATGTGACTTCATTTTAACTGATTAAATCTCCAACTACCCTATTTCCAAATAAGGTTCAGTTCTGAAGTACTGGGGTATTTAGGACTTCAGTATATCTTACGGGCGGAGACAGTTCAACACATAACAAACCCTGTAATAGATCTAATGTGTTTGGTTTCTTATAAATTTCACTGGGTGGAGGATACAAATAAGAATTTGTTGGGGCGCCTGGGTGGCTCAGTCGGTTAAGCGGCCGACTTCGGCTCAGGTCATGATCTCGCGGTCCCTGAGTTCGAGCCCCGCGTTGGGCTCTGTGCTGACAGCTCAGAACCTGGAGCCTGTTTCAGATTCTGTGTCTCCCTCTCTCTGACCCTCCCCCGTTCATGCTCTGTCTCTCTCTGTCTCAAAAATAAATAAACGTTAAAAAAAAATTAAAAAAAAAAAAAAAGAATTTGTTCCTATGTGTTCTATGACAAAAGCAATAACAATAGCTAGCATTTAACACCTAGTACTTGTCAGGCACTAAATATTAACTCATTTCATTCTTGAAATAACCCCATTAAAGATTTTACATGTAAGAAACCTCTGGCACAGAAAGTGAGTTGCCCTGTGTCACTCAGTTAGCAGTGGTGGATCCAGGATGGAAACCCAGACTGGATGATTCCAGAACCCACATATCTAATACTACCCCGCCTCAGGACAGAAAGTAAGAGCAGTTATAGTTGCACTAACCAGTAGTGTTACATGTAGTTACTGAGCACATGTAATAAAAGAATCAGAGATTCCAAGGAAATCATGTTTTCTGGTTACTTATTCTTACTTTTAGGCCAGAATTGGAATGTTATGTAAGTGTGCAATACCAGATTTCTAAGATTGAGTATTAAAAAATTTTTTAAGTATCTCAGTAATGATTTTTATATAAAGATTATATGTTGAAATGACAATATTTTGGATATATTAGGTTACATAAAATATTAAAAATAATTTTACCTTTGTATTAAGTCTTTTAGAAGGTATTATTAGAAAATGTTAAATTACTTATGTGGTTTGTACATACTTTATAATTTATTTTTGTGGTATTCCTATTGGACAGTGCTGAATTCCACAGCAAATCTTTCTGTTTTTTGTTTTGTGTTGTTTTGTTTTTGTTTTTTAGTTTTGTTTTTTTTTTTGAGAGAGAGAAAGCATAAGTGAGTATGGGCAGGGGAGGGTCAGAGAGAGAGAAAGAGAGAATCTTAGCAGGCTCTATGCCCAGCATGAAGGCTGGCACAGGGCTTGAACTCACCAACCGTGAGATCATGACCTGAGCTGAAATCAAGATTTGGACGTTTAACTGACTGAGCCACCCAGGTGCCCTCAGACAGTAAATCTTTCTAATTAGAGTAGACAGCATAATGGAAAGAAGGAATTATCTCAGTCATTGGCTGACCATAGGTAAGTCAGTTCTTAAAGTCTCTGTGCCTTAGTTTCTCTATCTGTAAATGTGATAGAAAACTTAAACTTGCCTCACAAATTTAATTTTATTAACAAACTGAGCAAAAGCAGTTATGGATCATTTTACCAGGCATTTGCAGAAGACTTGATAATTACACAGTAAAGCAGGAATAATATAAATAAATAGCTAATCTAGATTAAGTATGAGTCTGAAGTATATTTTGTTAATGCTTATTTTTATTTACTTTTGAGAGAGAGAGAGAGAGCACAAGCGGGGAGGGGCAGAGGAGAGAGATAGACATAAATCCCAAATAGGCTCCGTGCTGTCAGCACAGAGCCCAGTGTGGGGCTCAAACCCATGAAGCGTGAGATCATGACCTGAGCTGAAATCAAGAGGCAGATGCTTAACCAACTGAGCCACCCAGGTGCCCCTGAA
>NC_064811.1:185233771-185282250 GCF_023721935.1 Panthera uncia
CCAGCAACCCTCAGTTTGTTTTCTGTATTTAAGATTCTTAAATACAGTTTGTCTCCCTCCCTGTTTTTGTCTTATTTTTAAAATAGGACTTGTGTGTGTGTGTGTGTGTGTGTGTGTGTGTGTGATGCAACAGAGTTGGTGCCCAGCATTATGGTGAAATACTTATTCCTTGTTCCTGGTGTCTCTTTCCATGTTGAGTGAGCTCTGCTAATGACATTCTCAGCTCTACTCTACCCTCCTTGTTTTCTCCTCTCCAGAAACAGAAGAGTAACTTTTCAGATTCAGATTTTGGAAGAAGCTCTGTCCACAGGATTCATGCATTTGGGACTGCTCTCCCATGCCAAAAGTTTTGTGGGAGTCTGCTCTTACTGTGGGAAAGTTGAGATTTTTAGACTGTGATTAGGTGATAATGGAAAGATCTTTGTTGCCATATTGTCCAAGAGTTCTATCAATAATAAAACTGACCCATATGACACTCCTTTATCTTTAAATTAGTTCCAGGCTCTGGCGCTAAAAGCAGAGGTGTTACTGAACCCCCTTAAGCAACAGTATCTATGGCTTAGGTACTCTGCATTAGTGGTTCTCAAACTGTGGTCTGAGGACCTGTGGGAGTCTGTCCTTGAGACCCTTTCAGAGGCCTGGGCGGAGGGGAGCAAAACTGTTTTCTTAATAATACTAAGATGTTCTTTGCCTTTTTCATTCTTGTTCTGACAAGTGAACAGTGGAGTTTCCGGAGGCTTACATGATGTGTGTAATAAATACAAACATATACGTGTGTGTGTGTGTGTGTGTGTGTGTGTGTGTGTGTGTGTGTCTGTGTATAATCTCACATAATAATCTCACATAAGTCAAGACTCTTTGGGGCCCTCACTAATTTTAAGAGTATAGAGGGGCTCTTGGAACAAAAGTTTGAAAATCGCTCTCTAAACCATAACGGGAAGACAAATGCTCTTGCCTAAAACTAGAAGCTTCTGGGTGGCTCTGTTATGGAAATGTGTAAGAGATCCCCCAGGAGATAGCTTACTTATTTCAAATAGGAAAAAAAAAAAAAAGGGATTGGGAGCTCTGTGATTTTAGACATTTCCATTTACCTAACTCAATAATGGAGTGGATGAATTCATAAGCCAGTATTCATTGAGGGTCATCTCTGTGCTGGACACTGTTTCCCAGGCAGTAGGGGTTCAATCACTGCCTTCTGGAAGCTCACAGTCAAGTAGGGGAAACAAACCAATGAAGAGACAGTGGTAATAGGGAGTGGCAGGCGTACTACAGAAACACAGAGGGAGGGGGGGTGCCTGGGTGACTCAGTGGTTGAGCGCCCAACTTCGGCTCAGGTCACGATCTCACGGTTTGTGGGTTGGAGCCCGACGTCGGGCTCTGTGCTGACAGCTCATAGCCTGGAGCCTGCTTTGGATTCTGTGTCTCCCTCTCTCTCTGCCCCTCCCCTGCTTGCATTCTGTTTCTGTCTCTGTCTCTCTCAAAAATAAATAAACATTAAAAAAAAGAAAAGAAACAGAGGGATATCTAAATCCAGGGAGCAAGGAGAGGGATGAACACTTTAAACTGGGTCTTGATAACAGGTGAGAATTAGCCAGAAGAAGAAAAGGTGATGGAAACATTAAAATATGCAAAGACTTAAAACTGTTTTTCAAACAGTTGATTGGGCCCCATTAGTAGGTCATGAAATCAATTTCATGTGTCATGGCTAGCATTAAAAAAAAAATCTATCAGAAAGCATCTCAGATACTATGGATAAGTATTCTTTCATGAAACTTCCCCTACTCCTGCTCCCTCATTGTATGTGTGTGTGAGAGAGACCGGGGGAGGGAGGGAAACACTGTACTGGGTTACAGTGTAAAATGTATTGCGTATTGTTGGTTGAAATCATGTTTGAAACCATTGGTCTAGAGGCATGAGAGGAAGCATCATATATTTAACAGATTGTAAGCAGTGATTCGATACGGATACAATAGGAGTGGCAAGTAGGTAGTGCTGCTGAAGGGGTAAGTAGGAACCAGATCATAGAGAGCCTTAATGACTTACAAAGTACTTTGGATTTTATTCGAAAGGCAACGAAGTACCATTCAAGGATTTTAGGAAGAAGAGTAACACGATCAAGCTGTAGCGGTTGAATAAAAATCATTCTAGCAGCTGTGAGAAGGATGGAGGGGGTGGTGTTGGTAAGATCTGATGCAAGGAGGCCTCTTTTAAAGTTACTCTAAAAATCCAAGGGCCTGAGCTAAAGCAGGAGGAACGGAGATGGTTATAATAGTTTTTAATTTATTAGAGCTCTTTTTAAAAATTGTGTGATTATTCCTCTTAACAGCATTCTGCCTAGTTTCATAGTTACATTATACACTAGAATATAAGCTACATGAAGGCAGGAATTTTTGTATCCTTTTTAAAACCTCAGCATCCTCAGAAATGAGAACAATACTTAACATAAATCAGATGCTCAATAAATCTTTGTTGAATGAATGGGTGGTAAATGAATTCTCTTATCCTCGGAAAGTATTAATTATAGGAGGTTAAGTTTTCTTCTCCCTGTGTTCTCTTTGTAGTCTCCTTTTCCTTCCTTTCCTTTTCTTGTTTAATTTATTTTTTTAATTTTCGCGATCTTTCGTGGTAAGGAGTTTCCTAAATGTTCAGTGATCTTTCTGTGTTCATTTATTTTCAAGGCAGTTGAATGCTCCCTAGGTGTTGGTGGAAAGACAGTGATTGCTGGAGGTCCAGTCATTTCATTGGGTGATTCCCAAATGTCCATTTTGATGTCTTTTCTCTTGTGTCCCTTCCATAATAGAGAATCTTCTTATCTTCTGCCTTGGGAATAAGGTTCTGGCCACCAGAATTCTGGGGGCCAAAGGGGATGAAGGATTTGGGGTTGAACTATTGAGTGGGTAGACTTCCACTTAATTCTTGGTTTTAGTGCGACTCTTGACCCCTGGGCCCAGTTTCCCTGATGTGTCTGAAGGAGAGCCTCACTGGGTCAGTTTCTCTAAAGATTGGTTTTCTCCTCTTTTGGTGGGAAGGGGGGAGGGGTGGTTGTCCGTTTGCCTGGGGTCTGTCGGCTCTTTAGTCGAACTTCCTACCTTCTTTTTCTAGCACCTTTCCTTATCCTTGCCTTCCAAGGTCTCTGATGCATCCAGATTCTGAGCCTATCCAGGGGTCTGTGCTGGGAATTCACTTCCTTCTCATCTGTACACCCCTGTTCGTGTCCTGAGGCTTCAGCTGTGCTCCTCAGCTACCATTCATCCGTGTGCTTTCAGCATCAAAATTTTGTTGACATCTCTTATATCACTGTTGTCTTTACTACTGTGCTATTTGTCCTTGTGAGTTGATAGCATTTTTATTCCCTTACTGTCATTTTAGAAGGGTTTCAGGAATCAGTGGAAACAAACTCATGCATTTTATCTCTCATGTTTAAACGGAACTCTCAGAAAGGCAATTTAGAGAATAGCCTTGAGTAGATTCATGACTAGTCCCACTTTCTCCTTCATTTTCTCAGATTTACTCACATTCGTTCAGTTATCTAGGAAAAGCATTTTAGAGTATCGTTCATGTGCTTTGATTTTAGCAATACAATTGCCCTTCCAGTGTAAGGAACGATGCCAGGATCTAGGGATGATTCTTTGAGAACATGTTACATTACCTGAACATTTACACCCATTAATAAATTTAACCAGTCAGTGAGTTCGTCTTTGGCCTTTAACAGTTTTGACATGGAAAAGCCTGATAGAAAGTCTATCTGAGATAAATCACTGGGTTCTACTCCTGAAGCCAAGACTCCACTGTATGTTAACTAACTTGAATTTAAATAAAACAAACAAATGAAAAGAATATCTTTTCCATTTTCTATAAAAAAAATCTATCTGCAGCACCTGGAAAGTTTTGATACATTACTATACATGGGAAAAAATTACTAGAATGATTGATCATTGTAAAATTAAGAAAATATTAAGGCAGTCATCAAAGTGCTTTAAGGGGCGCCTGGGTGGCGCAGTCGGTTAAGCGTCCGACTTCAGCCAGGTCACGATCTCGCGGTCCGTGAGTTCGAGCCCCGCGTCAGGCTCTGGGCTGATGGCTCGGAGCCTGGAGCCTGTTTCCGATTCTGTGTCTCCCTCTCTCTCTGCCCCTCCCCCGTTCATGCTCTGTCTCTCTCTGTCCCAAAAATAAATAAAAAACGTTGAAAAAAAAAATTAAAAAAACAAACAAACAAAAAAAAAAAACAAAGTGCTTTAAAAAAAAGTTCCTAAATAAATAAATGCATGTCATGAATGCATCCTGTCTCTTGTTTGTGACATAAGAGCAGGGGAAAATAAGGGCTGGAAATTTGGTGACCAGATGCTCTGATTCCACATCAGAGTCCCAGGTAATTATGATGTAGCATTCTGTCCTAATTCCTCATGTTACCTAACCACTGCTGAATGTATTCCGCAGAGCTGATGATAAACTATCGTTTTATCTTCTAAGAGAGAATTCACGGCAGCACCTTTTCCAAATGTTGTGTGGCATCTGCTGAAGTCCTTCTGGTCTAACACTCAGGCGAGCAGTTGAGATACTGATTCTTGCCCGGATTTATGTATGTATGTGTGTATGTGTGCGTGTATTTAAAATTCCCAGAAAATTGGATTAAATATGATTGTCTGGTGGGTGTCTTTTGATATATGCCTTTATTTTTATCTTGTAATTCAGGTAAACTGAGGTATCCTATGCAAATAATAAAATTCACACCTTTTAGGTATACAGTTCAGTGGATTCTGCTAAATGGGTGCCACCATCACCATTAAGACCCATCCATTGTCTTCACAATGTATGGTCAGTCCCCTCCCCGACCTCCAGGCCACCACTGATCTGTTCTCTGTTCCCATAATCCACTGATGTCGGAATCTGTCGGTATGATTTTAGCAATAAGAATATATTGGTGTACAGTTAATGAGGAGCGGCCATAGGCTCTTTGGTGGGAGTCATCGCTTCTTTGCAACTTTTGTTCTGCCCAGTTGGTTCTTATTGATGAACTGAAGCGATTTCAGAGAAATGTAGGATTCCAGGAACTTAAAATAAGTCTTATGAGAGGATTTCAGGTTCTCAAAACACACAAGTAATGAGCTCTCCTTTGACCTGTCAGCCCCAACAGCTTCTCAGCCACACTTTCTAATTTCCAGACCCTTGAAGGTTGTTTCAGCCTGGGCAGGTTGGATGTACTGACCGGAGTGATCACATCCTGAATTTTAAATTACAGAGACGATGTATGAACAACCCCAAAGCAGAAGGACTCTGTGAACACTTTATTTCCCACATGCAAATGCACCCCATTCCGATAACCTTGGAATGTGTTTCTCTCAGCCAGAGCAGTTATCTGAGGGTATCTGTATCGAGCATGTCTATTAAAAGCAGTAGGAATGGGCACGTAGTTATATGCCAAGTCCCTTCTGATTTTGACAGTGCTGGGTATTTTTAGTTTTAACATACTACCGTGTAAACTTTGATAGTCTAAAGTAACTAGTAACTTGAAATGTTAAAGGAAAGTTCATTTGCCTCAGTATCCAAATCATTTACTCTTAACTATATTGGGATGTGTGTTGGTTTATTCCCAGAAAATTTCCCACTCGGCAAATCTGAAAACAACGCATTTACTCAGTTATTTATTTATTTTTATTTCTATTTTTGTAGTGTGTTACTCCCAGGAGAAAGTTCATGTTTGTAGGAAGCTAGCCCTAAAAAGAAGTTTAGAGGTCACATTGTCCATCCTGTTTCTGGTACAGGGAAGGAGTCTGAGACTCAAAAAGATGACTTCCTGGGGACGCTGGAGCAAAGATTAATTTCAGGAATTTTTATGTAGTCCAAGTACTTTTCATAGTAATTTAATATTTCTAAGCCTAAATTAGTAATACATATATCCACACCAGAGCTCAAACTACCAACCCACATTTATTCCACCAGTCATTAAAACTTGTATTTTGTAACAACTCCTCACCAGGGACATTGGCATGCACATTATCTCATCACTGTCACAGGTATAAAATTAATTAAATTTGGTCTCCTCTGAAATATTTGCTAAACATTTACCTGCACGTAGCACAAAGATAGCCACCACATTACTCAACACCTGGCAAATCTAAGTCTGAAGGCACATTTTTTATGTACCTGATTGATGACCATAACAGACACTAGATACTATTTTCACTATCTACATGGTCGACAAGTACTGTATTCTTAAGAATTTTAAGAAACTACAAATTGTTAGACACTTTTGTGTTTTGAGGGAATATTCCTGTGATTGGATCAGGGTTTCAGGGACTCCTGGGTGGACTTGGCTTTCACCTTGTGATAATTCTCCAATCTTTGGAAAAGATAAATCAGATTTAGGAAACGAGCATGTGACATGTGTGAGTGTTTACCCCTTGCTGCCTCGCTGGGCAGCAATCATTAAGTATAGTTCTAGAAATCCTATTATTGAGATGACTTCCAATATGGCAGCTGTAGTCCTTGTAACCATGGCTACTGAGTATCACGGTACCCCCTGTGCTGAGGCCTCACAGACACACTGCTGTCAGCATTCGCACTTTGCTTGCTCTCCTCTGTCTTGTTTCCTGACAGAAATGATTCCAGTGGATTCTTTTTCTGTTAGACAGTGTGTCAATTAGGATGAGGTTCTGTGTGAGTAAAAGAAACTTGGCTTCTGTCTGTTAAACAAAATAGAAGTGGTTTTCCATCCCATAAAAGAAGACGGAGGCAGGCAGCCCAGAACTTCTCAGTCCTCGTGGCAGGCCTGAAGAAGAACAGAAAGCAGAAGGGCAAACTGGGGTTTCTTTCCACTGGGTCTGTTCACTTTAAGTACCATTTCCAGAAATCTCACACAGCACTTCTGTTTATAACATGTAGCTGCAGTTTAGGCATATGGATAAGGCAGGCTGCAAGGGTGGCTGGAAAATGTAAGCGTTTGTTCTGAGTAGCAATGTGCCCAGCTAGGAAGAGGGCGAGGGAGGAAGGGCAGATGAGTGTTGTGGTTGAGAACTAAATTCCTGCCACAGATAATTTTGCATTGCAATATTCTATCTGTATCCATGAAGCCTTAACTGCTCATAAGTAATGACCACCGTATTACAGAAATAATAACGTGGAGAGCTAGCTGGCTGGTGCAGTTAGCCCAGTAAGCAGTCCTTTGGACATCCTCAGAGAAGCTCAGAGACTGTTCTTATGTCATAGAAGTACATTCACAGTAATTATTTACTCTTATTTTTTTTTTGATGTTTGTTTATTTTTGAGAGAGAGAGAGAGAGCAGGGGAGGGACAGAGAGAGGGAGACAGAGGATCCAGAGTGAGCTCTGTGCTGACAACAGAGAGCCCAATGTGGGGCTCGAACCCGCGGACCATGAGATCATGACCTGAGCCGAAGTTGAATGCTTAACTGACCGAGCCACCCAGACACCCCTATAACTACTTACTGTTTACTAGAATGCTTTCAGTTACAGGAATTCAAATAAAGTTTAAAATAAAACCAAAAAGTTATTCAACCCATATAAAATTTAACAGAATCTTGGGGAATATAATAGACTGAATAAAAAAACATGAGAAATCTAAAACATGGCAAAATAGGCTATAAAAGTTATTAATGGCTTCCTATGAAAGAAAAATGGTTGCTTAATGCAGTCCCCCAAATAAGCTTGTTTTAATTTTTAGGGAGTTTGAAGAAATCCAGTACCAATTTATATTCTACTTCCTGCCTCTTTCTTTGCATAGATTCATTAATCATAGATCTTTCAAGATAACTTCCCCTGATATTTTGTACTACCATTTACCGGTTGTGTGATTTTTAAAAACAGGTTGATTGAGGTATAATTTACATCCTATAAAATTCGCCCATTGTAGGGGTGCCTGGCTGGCTCAGTCAGTAGAACATTCAACTCGATCTTAGGGTTGTGTATTTCAAGCCCCATGTTGGGCATGGAACCTACTTAAAAAAAATTCACCCATTGTAAGTTTACAACTCAGTGATTTATGGACATTTATAGTGTTGTGGAACCATCACCATTAGGCAGTTTTAGGATATTTTCACCTACTTTCTATCTCTATACATTTGTTTTTTCTAGACATCTTTTAGAAATGGAATCATTCAATATGTATTTTGTGTCGAGGTTCTTTCGCTTAGCATAATGTCATGAAGTTTTATCCATGTTGTAGTATTGGGAATTCATTACTTACAATTGACAGATATTTCATTGTATGGATATACCACGTTTTGTTTACTCATTCATCAGTTGATGGACATTTAGACTGTTTCCAGTTTTTATTTATTTTTTATTTTTTTTAATGTTTATTTATTTTTGACAGAGAGAGAGTCACAGAATGAACAGGGGAGGGGCAGAGAGAGAGGGTGACACAGAATCTGAAGCAGGCTCCAGGCTCTGAGTTGTCAGCACAGAGCCTGATGCGGGGCTTGAACTCACAGACCACAAGTCATGATCTGAGCGGAAGTCGGACGCTTAACCGACTGAGCCACCCAGGCGCCCCTGTTGCCAGTTTTTAATTTGGCTGTTATGAATAATGGTGCCATGAGCATTTGTGTGGACATGTGTTTTCGTTTCTCTAATAGGTTCCTAGGAGCGGGGTGGCTGGATTGTCTTACAAGTTTATGTGTAACTTTTTAAGCAACTGACAAGCTATGTCCCAAAGTGGTTGTACCATCTTATATTCCCATTCACATAAGGGTTTTAGTTTCTCCATCCCTTCACAAGCTCTTGTTATTGTCTGCCTTTTTGATTATAACCATCCTAGTGGGTGCCTAGTGGTATCTCCTTACGGTTTTAATTTGCATTTCTCTAATGACTAATGATTTTAACCATCTTTTCTTGTGCTTGTTAGACATAAGTATATCTTCTTTGCAGAAATGCATATTCAAATATTTTGCCCATTTAAAAACTTTGGTCAACTGTCAAGTGCTCTCTATATATTCTGATGCAAGTCTTTTGTCAGGTATATGGTTTGTACATATTTTGTCCCAGGCTGTGACTTGTGGTTTTTTTTTTTTTTTAATGGTATCTTTTAAAGTGCAAAAGTTCTAAATATTGATGCTGTCCAAATTACTAGTTTTTCTTTAATGGCTTGTGCTTTTGGTGTCAAGTCGTGGGATCCTGAGCAAGTTGTCTAACCTCTTGAAGCCTGAGTTCTTTTGTTTATAAAATTGGAATAAGAATTCTTACCCCTAAGGCAACTGTAATTTGAATCTGATTTCTCGGCATCTGTTTGGGAAAGAGGGAGGTATAAGCAGAGACTGCAAGTTCAAAGAAATTCTGTTCTTGACACTTGTTTTGTTCTTGTTGTGGCTTTCTGGAAGGGTGGACTTGGTATGTGTAAAATCTGTTGAAAATATCTGCTAAGAAATTTTGCTTTCATCTTTCTTGTTAAAATTTATTTACTTACTTTGAGGAGGGAAGGGGCAAAGAGAGAATCCCAAGCAGGCTCCACACTGTCAGCACAGAGCTCAGTGTGGGGCTGGGTCTCATGACTGTGAGACCATGACCTGAGCCAAAATCAAGAGTCGGATGCTTGACTGACTGAGCCACCCAGGCACCCCTTGCTTTCATCTGATCCAAGAGATCAGCTTCACAGATGGAAGGGAATAAGCAGGATATCCCAAAATACATAGGGTTAAAAAAATGGATGAAGTTGCCTGGGAAAGGTGAGGGGCAGGGGTAAGGGGTTCTGAAGGGGCCTGAGGAAACTTTTGGAATCATAGCTATGGAAGCAATCTTGAGCATGATAGCGGTTTCACAAGTGTATACGTAGGTAAAAACTTAGATTATATGCCTTAAATATACTGTTTATCATATATAAATTATATCAATAAAGCTGTTTTTTTTTTTCAAAAAGCCACTAGGATGGCTGTTTAAAAAAAAAAACCAAAAACTAGTAAGTGTTGGCAAGGATGTGGACAAATGGGAACCCTTGTACTCTGCTGATGGGAACGTGAAAGGGGAGAGCCACTGTGAGAAAGTGTGTGGGTCCCTCAAAAAGTTAAACATAGAATTGATATGTGATCCAGCAATTCTCCTCCTAGGTAAATATCCAAAAGAATTGAAAGCAGACCCTCAAACAGGCATTTGTATAGCCACGTTCACAGCAGCAGTATTCACAATAGCCAAAAGGTGGAAACAGCCCAGGGGTCCATCAACAGACAAATGGAGAAACAGAATGTGGTCTAGCCCCTAGAGCGGAATGTCACACGGCCTCAAAAAGGAAGGAAATTCCGACACACACTGCAACATGATGAATCTTTACGATATTATGCTCAGTGAAATAAGCTACACACAACAAGATAAATATTGTGTGGTTCCATTACATGAGGTACCTAGAAGAGGCAAGGCATAGAGATGGAAAATAGAGACTACCAGGGACAAGAGGAGAAAGAGATGGGGAGTTGGTGTTTAATGGGTACAAAGCGTCTGGGATGATGTAACAATTCTGGAAATGGATAGTGGTGATGGTTGTACAACAGCCATGTGAATGTCCTTAATGACACCGAGCCATGTACCTAAAGATGGTTAAAATGTTAACTTTTATATTATGGATGTTTTACCAATATACAAAAAGTGCAGGAGAAGGGAATTGTGGCGTGATAAATCAGTTTAAGTGGTAATAACAATAAAAATATGTAGCGAGAAGTTGACGGATCAGCCCCAGGGATGAAGTCAGAAGTAGACAAATTCTGCTTCCTTCCTGGTTCTTTTATCTTGCCACTCACACCTATCAATTATTATAAATTTATTCTCCTATTTCTCCACTCCCTTGTTGTCAGGCATTTAGATGGAGGCGTGGGGAGATAGGAAGTGGAAAATAAGTGGAATGCATTTAGCCTGGGGAAGAGAAGATTTGGGGGAGGCCACGACAGCTGTGGTTAAATATTTACAGGGCTGTCGGGCGGAGGGAAAAGGAGGCTTACTCTGTGTGCTCCAGCAGACAGAAACAGGATTTCATGGGAAGATCTTTCCTGCCCCTGGAAGAGGAATAACATTTTAATAAATAGAAGAAGACTCCTTTGAACGTTGGCAGTGAGCAGACAGAAGCTGAGGATGCTGCGGAGGGCTGTGCTGCCTTGGGTGGGAGGTAGACCAGGCGTCTCTGTGTCAGCATCCCGGCAGGAAGAAGGGGGACCTTTCAGCTGCCATTTTGAAGCATATTTAATGAAGGAACCCTTCCAGAGGTGTGCGCAAGATTGAGGGAGCCTGTGAGGGATGTTGCTCCCAAGACCTAGCGCAGTGGGAAGGCCTTCCCATCAGGCCTGGAGTAGCGAAGGGAGGCAGCGCTATTGGAGGAGGCCAGGGGAGCTGGAGGAGAGGACCCTTCAACTGCTGCAAGGGGGACCACCCAGGAGAAGCTGCTAGTCACGAAGGGAGCGGCCACTGGCAAAACCATGGCACCCAGGCAGAGGAACCGCAGGGATGGAACTTCCTCCCAGCCTCCCATCTGCTGCTCCTGACTCCCTCTGGGCAAACCCAGCAGCCAGCACGCACAAGGAGTGAAGTAATGCAGGTTGTAGGGAGAGACCATCTTCCTGGGGGACTGAGCAAGACAGAGAAATGTGTCCCTGTGGTCTCTCTCCTTCCATCTCAGAGACCTGTAAGCTTTGAGGCTGGGATGCACTTGCAGCAGACGGCTCAGTTCTATTCCCCCCACCAAAAGACAAAACCAGAAAACCTTGAAAAAAGCAAAAGACCCAAAGATTGCACCTGATGGTCTGTGAATGACTAGTATGTCATATGAAATTAAGGAGGTGCTTGTGTTATCTGGGAATACGTATAGGGTCAGGGAAATGCCCTTGAAGACTGGAAGATAGGAAAGAAGCTGTCCGTCAGGCAACAGATTTATTGAGCACCTACTGTGTGCCAGATACCGTTCTAAGTGGTGTAGATCCAGTGGTGGGTAAGACAGAAGTTCTTCTCCTCTTACCTAGTAGAAGTAGGAGGCAGAAAATAAAGATGTAAATAAATAATTCTAGGTGCTATCTATCACACAGTGTAGTGAATTGGTTAGAGCACCAAAGCCTGTGTGACCTTTGTTAAGTTACGTGACCTTTGTCTCTGTTCCGTATCTATAAGTGGGGATTAATGATTACACTTGCCCAGTGGTGGTGTTAATGAGGATATTACTGGTTAGTGTCCGTACAATGTTTAGATCCATCCCAGGCACATAGAAGTGCTACATATAAATGTCTGTTATTCCTATCAGGCTTTGAGAAGTATTAGATAAGAGATAATAAAGCAAAAACAGAGGAAAGAGAATGATGGTGCTGAACATGAGGACTGGTGAGCAGAGTCACTGACATCAGGGAAGAGCCAGAGTTCCTGGGCCACCTGCACCTTCAGAGTGCCATCGGTTTTGAGGGACAAATGAAATGACACTGAAGAAAGCACGTTCTTGTGGCCTGTTTAATGATAAATACAAGGCTGAGTTTTCCATGAAAATCAATGGTAACTCTTCGTCAATGTCCAAAACAACACAAGAAGACAAAAAGCCAGAAGTAAAAGATGCTTGCAAGAGACAGAACCATAGTATCTACGAGCTCAGACTCTGGAATCAGATTGGCACAAGTTCAAATCCAGCTCTACCATTTACTGTTCTTGACCTGGGACAAGTTACTTAACCTTGTTGATGACCAGTTTCCCCTTTTGGAAAATGGAAATAATAATACCTACCTCCTGGGTTATTTTGAGTCTGAAATGAAACCATCTAAGGTAATTGCTTAGCATAATGCCTAGAACATTCTAAGGCATCTATCCAGAACATGTTGCTGTTGCTTATTGCTATTATAAAAAGAGAGAACGAATACCTATGTATGACTTGAAAAGGGTGAGCACAGTAAAATACAGATTTTTCTTTTTGCTTGAGTTGCTCTTTATGACCTCAGGGTTTAAAAAGGACAACTTTTGAATTTCTTGGCCAACTCCGCATTACCCTAAGAAGCAGCGTCCTGTGATGCCCTCACCAGACCAGAGCATCTGCTCGTGTTCTGCATGAGCAGCTACCAACAAAAAAAATCTCCACTCAATGAAAAAGCAAAATGTTGTAATGGTAAAATTCAGTACTCGAGCTTTATTTTTGAATGATTATTTTGACATTTCAAGCTTACAACAGGTAGTGAATTAGATATTGCTGATGAAAATTAATTGGAAAAATTGATACTTAAAAATTTTGTGATTTTTTTCAGCTCTTTTCTGAGCACAGTCTGTTCCCTGAGCAATCTTAGGGTGCTGATTTTTAAAATGAGTCCATTTTGGTGATAGCTGCTAATTTGTGCCCTGGTAGTTTCTAATAAATCAAACTTTGATTAAAAGAAAGTAAAAAAATGATGGTGATTCTCCTCTTCTCCCCTCCATAAAATATTTTGTGATTGAAATATTTCAACTTTAACTCTTCAAAGTTACTACTCATTTGCAAATTGCTTACAGAGCACAAATTAATACATGAGTATCAGAGTTGGGTTTGTTCTTTTTTTTTTTTTTTAACATTTGTTGTTGAGAGACAGACGGAGTGCTGCGAGCTGGAGAGGGGCAGAGAAAGAGGGAGACACAGAATGTGAAGCAGGCTCCAGGCTGTCAGCACAGAGCCCAATGTGGGGTTTGAACTCACTAACTGTGAGATCATGACTTGAGCTGAAGTCAGAGGCTTAACCCACTGAGCCATCCAGGCACCCTAGATTTTTTTGTTTTTTTAATGACATGTTCTATCTTCTTATACCAGGAAAGACAAACTGCTTTTTTCCTAGGTAGTTGGGTGTTTTTTTTTTTTATAAAATACCTTGGGATAGATCTTTACTTTGATTCCTTTTATTATGTTATTAAAATAAATATCCTCCTTAATCTGCAAGAATGGGAAAGAAGTCTCATCTATTCATTATGAGAAGAATTTTAACGTGCTGCTTAGTTATTTCAGATACCTCACTATCCGTATTATGAATGGAAGCCTAACTAGAGATAAAGTGCTTTTAAAACTCCTGTTCAGAATAAGCATAGATTAAATTGTGATGTGCCACAAACCAAATAGAACTATAACATATGAAAAATAATTATGGGATTCAGAAATTGAAAATATAGCTAAGGAATTTATACTTTTATGAATTATAAATTAGAATTATAACTGCTATTGGTTTTAGACTGACTATCCCTTTATTCTCAGATAAATCCAAGAAGTTTATGAGGGGAGAAATTATTTTGAAGTTTTTATTCTTGAGGCAGTTTGTCATTTACCATTAAAATAGTTACAACTTGCAAATTAACTAACGATGTTTGGCAATGTGGAAAAGTTCTCTGTAGTTTTCCTTTTCTCCTTTAGGACTTAATAATTTATTTAGTACTTGAGTACTAATCTATTTTAGGGACCAAGGACAACTGAATATGTAAAACAAAATCTTGCTGTTGTATTTAAGGACATTTCCTTTGTTTGGTCGGTTTTTTTTCTCTTTTTTTTTTTGTGCCCCTCCCCTGCCCCCCACTCCTTCTGGGGAAAGCTTACCTCTTTATAGTGCAAGCGATTTTTTTAAAATTTGAATATTGTTTATTTTATTGCAATTTAATTTGTATATTCTTGCCCACAAAAAATCAGTAAAGGATATGATGGCAAGCGATTTTTAATTCACCTTGAGAGGCAGCTGTATATTATGAAAGGCAGTGTTTCCCAAGTCAGATCATTTGTTTCGTGTCCGTTGCCAATCTTGTAGAAAGATTCTCCCTCGGGGATCTTCGACTGTCATATAATATCTCCTTTGCAAAGTGGGCCTTTCTCCTTAAGGAGAACTCACTAGCGTGAGGTCGCTGGCTTCAATATGTACAGCTTCTTGTCTGAGCCCCCCACGCTGAGTTCTTTTTTCTGTTCCTCCAGAGGTCATGTCCGACACAAGTGTCCCCACTGTGCTGGGTCAGCAGGAACACAGGATGACCATTTTCATTCATCATTATCTGCCTAAATTTAGGGAAAATAATATCCCTATTGATTTCTCCCTCAGGTTTCCCCTACAAACTGTTGCTGTACAGAGAGAGTAGTTATTTGTTTTCATGCTGTAGGCATGTGTGAGAGGGAAAGATGGGTTCTGTGCTTTTCAATTTGGGCAGGACATTATTGAATAACGAACACGGTACAAAGAACATCTGATAAAATCTTATTTCTTCCAGTAGTCACATTGAGACTGTTTCAAGCATGTACAAGATCAAGCATCCACTAGACCTTTTTTATTTTTTGTAACTTCTGCGGGTTTCCATAGAACTCCAGAAGTGCTGGGCCCTCTTTTAAAAATTAAATTAACTAAAAAGGGAAAGAAAAAGAGCCTGCATTTTCTGGGGTTTCCCCACAGGCTTTTTATCTGTTTAAACTAGCGGGGATTTTTCGCATATTGACATAAGCATTCATTTGCTAATTTCTTGGACATTAAACTGCATGGAGCCTTCCCCAGAATCTTGAATGAAGCTGAAATACTTGGGTCCTCAGGGCTGCTCAAGGCCTGCATCATTCCGTGCACACATATGGTTTTTCCTCCTCTATCTCCTTAGATAAAAGTCAGTGCTGATCGCCTTAAGGAAAGAATGAGTTAAATGGACCAATATTCTAGGCCTGGATCTAAAAACCCAGCCTTTTCAGAGGCCCCTTAGCACCTGCAGCAGCAAGGTCATTTGCACATACATAAATAAATAAATTAACAATGAATAAATAATTTAATCCCAGCCACACAATGCCACCTTGCAGATTTGATCCTTTGCAGCTCCCCGTGAATCTGTCCATTTTCTAATTCTTTTTGATAAAGTCCTCAGATACTTGCTGACTGTCAGGCTCATTTTCTTATTGTTTTCGCTTGATTAGTTCTGTAGCACCCAAGGTTGCCCTTAAAATCCACGTCTCTTGTGAAGACTCGGAAAGTCCTTCTTTTTAGCAACCTTCCCCCCCTTCCCCCCCGAAAAGGATGGAAAACCTGTCCTTTCTCCACACAGAAGCTTGGAAGGTTTCTGTCACGAGCTTCCTCCACCCAAGTGCAAAAGCAGCTCATTAGGGTAGCGTGTGTTCGTGGCTTCTGTACCCAGTGCACTTGGGTGTGCCTGTGTCTTGTCTCCCATGTCTCTTGGCCCAGCTGGGCGCCCTGTTGGAGACAGCACCAGGCCTCGGTGCCCGCCCACCCAGTCTGTTGGCCAGGCTGTTTGTTACACGGTCTTTCAGGAAACATGGTGGCCTTTGCTGGAGAGGAGAGGGTGGAGGGTTAGCTTTTTCTCTTTTCTTTTTCAACTGGCCAACTGCTCATTCCCCGTTTTCAGGCTGCACATTTTGTTTAGGCTATGGACCCAGAGGCGGGAGTCTTGTCTAATTCACAAGTGTCTGATCCCCATGTCTGGGCTGGGCCTTAAGTGCCTGGAGCTAAGGCCTCCTCATGTTGGGTTACCACTGCCCACTCACAAGCCATTCTCTCTCCTCCCAAGGGGGCAAATAATAGCCTTTAAATAATGGGGACCAAATTCTGATTTATCGAAAAATGCAGACTAAGTCAATTTTTCAGTATCCTTCAACATTTCTATAGAAGTTTTCCATGAGTTTTAACTGTCAAGACTTTGGGATTTTCAAGATTTACTTTGTAATTTTTTTTAAAGATTTTATTTCAGGGGCACCTGGGTGGCTCAGTCAGTTAAGTGTCTGACTTCAGCTCAGGTCATGATCTCACAGTTCATGGGTTTCAGGCCCGGGTCCAGCTCTGAGCTGTCAGCACAGAGCCTGGATGGAGCCTGCTTCAGATTCTCTGTCTCTCTCTCTCTCTCTCTGCCCCTCCCTCTGTCAAAAATAAAATAAACATTAAAAAAAATTTTTAGGGGTGCCTGGGTGGCTCAGTTGGTTGAGCGTCTGACTTTGGCTCAGGTCACGATCTCACTGCTCATGAGTTCGAGCCCTGCATCGGGCTCTGGGATGACAGCTCACAGCTAGGAGCCTGGAGCCTGCTTCAGATTCTGTGTCTGTGTCTCTGCCCCTCCCCAACTCCCTCTCCTTCCCTCACTCTCTTTCTCTCTCTCTCAAATATAAATAAACATTAAAAATTTTTTTTGAAGATTTTAAGTAATCTCTACAGTCAGCATGGGGCTCGAACTCACAACCCCAAGAGCAAAAGTTGTATGCTTTACTGACTGAACCAGCCAGGTGCCTCTCTCTAATTTTTTTATCCTTCTTCTGGACCGTGGAGTGAAAACTCACTACGTGGAATTTTACAGTTGTTACTTTTGACTAACAGTGATTCTCTTGAGTACGTGAAGGAGATGTAAATGAAAATTGTACTACCATATGAAAATTTGAAAAAGTAGACTCCACAACCTGCATGGAAATCTGCTACACATGTTCTATAATCTCATTATGTATTTCCTTTTATGTGATAACATTTTAAGAATGGATTTTGATATATTTGGGTGCATTTCAGCAATTGCCCAGAAGGGCAGACTTCCTAGGCTGAACTGTCAGAGCCCTTCAAGAACTTGGTTCCATCATCTGAATCCTAAAAAGGCTAATAATCTTGGCTCCAGATGAAGTCAGGACACCCTGTCAACGAAATCCCTTGGCTCAGAAGGCTCTGGAAGAGCACACTGCTGTGTGTAACGCACAGGGAAGTGAACTCTGACCACGGTGATATTTTGTGCGTTGACACTGTTCCAGCTCAAACAAACCTTCAGGCCACAGGCACCAAAGTCATGAATTTATATCAATCTGTCATCTCTGAACAACTTAAAAAAAATTGGGGGGACACTTGGGTCGCTCAGTCATTTGAGAGTCGGACTTCGGCCCGGGTCGTGATCTCACCGTTTGTGAGTTCGAGCCTCTCATTGGGCTTGCTGCTGTCAGCACAGATCTGGCCTTGGATCCTCTGTCTCTCTCTGTCTCTCTCTGTCTCTCTCTGTCTCTCTCTGTCTCTCTCTCTCTCCCTCTCTCTACTCCCCTTCTTGTGCTCTCTTTCTCTCTCAAAAATAAACAAGAACAATTTAAAAAATTTAAAACAAGTTTCAGTCTCCCAGAGACCCATCATTTGGATGTTAATAGTGAAGAGAAATTGTAACTTCAAACGCCTGCATTACAAGTTTGGGCTCAGTGTTTTTTGTTTTCACACAGTTATGCTGGGGACACCGGGGCAATCAGCACTGCACTAAGGAGAAAGAATGATTTCTTCTTTTTTCAGGGGAGGGTTATCCAGTCTTTTTGATGAAAAATCTCTCTAGTGGATGTCTCTACGCTCTGTAAAGAGCAGTTTATGAGAAGCCAGAAGAGTCTACACTCCCAGAAAGAAAGACCACAGCGGAGACCCCAGGAACAGCAGAACTTCTACGGACACATCACGTGCTACGTCTTCACAGCGATTGTTGCTCTTGCTTGTTTTAGGAAGTTACAAAAACATTTCAAACTCACAGAATAATAAGAGAATGCTAGAGCAAACACTTGTTGCCCTACTCCCCAGACTCAACAGATGTTAACATTCTGCCCTATTTGCTTCGGCTCTTTGATCACATTTTCAGATGTGACCAACACCGCCTTTGTCTCTCTCCCTGATCACACCCCTGCTGTGTCTCCCCAAGGTGATTCTGAAGATAACTGTAGATTTCAAGGAAACTTTGCTTCATTCTCTTTGTCTCCATAATGTGCCTGGTAGAATCAAAGTATCGGCCCGGTGTTGTACAGATATGGGCCACGTGTATGAGCGCTCACACACATGCACACGGAGCAGAGGGTGAAGATCGTTCATGAAAAGGTCAACAGTTGGTGTTTGACCGAATTTGGGATGTTTCCTCCTTGCACTTTTATGAATTGTCACATGTTCTTATTGATCATATGCTTAAGTGATGATAAAGTAATAAGAAATAAATAATGATAAAAATGTTATGAAATAATAACACCTTTTACCATTTTCAAGTATCACATTGTAAGGAAAAGTATGCCAAGGCTCTTTCTAACTCCTCTAAGACTACTGGAAGCCTACCTGCAGCTACTCTTCATGGCAGCTTCCTCTGCCAGAGGGTGTAAATCAGTAAGAAAACAACCAGGCATTGATGCTCAAAGGGGTCTCAGATTAGCTCCCAGGAGATGAACATCATCATCATCATTTTTTTTTTTTAAAGTAGGCTTCATGCCTAGTGTGGAAGCCCAACGTGGGGCTTGAACTCACGACCCCGTGATCAAGACCTGAGCTGAGATCAACAGTCTTAACCAGCTGAGCCGCCCAGGTGCCCCAGATGAACATCATTACCGAGATTGTATATATCAGCAAATGGGATGAGTCACGAAACCTGCATCTGGTGATAAATATCCAGACATTTTTAAGAATAGGGCTGGGGCAGAGGAGAAAATCTCAGAAAAGTGTTAAGGAACTGGAAGATATTGATAAGAAGAAATGCCAAGATCTGGTATCTCCGATGACACCTTATGAGTGAGGACTGTTCTAAGTGTGCTGAGAGGACAGTCTCTGATAAATGTGAATGAGGCGAGGTAGTCGGCTTTTCCACGGAAGCAGGGAGGAGGCCTGTCCAACAGAGCTGCCAGCCTAATGTCACCTTCATGCAAAGCTAAAAAGGCCACCCCCAGCCCCTGGGTGGACACAGCTCTTGGCAGGACACAGCACTTAGAGCGCAGGCTGGTTTCAGCCCGTTTCCCCCTTTTTCCTGGTGCCTTTGTACAATGCCAGTGTGTGCAGCTGTACACGGTCTCCAAGTCCAGCCTCTTCTATGCTCCTTCAGCGTCATTCTCTCTTTTCTCTGGTTCCGTGGAAGTGGCCTCTCACTTCAGAAGATAGGTCTGGCCCTTGGGTGTGAGCCCTGAGGAAAGCAGGCTTTGGACTGTTTTCACAGCCTACTTTGGTTCTGATCAGACTTGGTGAAAGGAAATTCTTCAAGCTGAGTCTTGCTCACTCAAGCTCTGCTTAGTGGTAGGGTGGAATCTTTTGCTTGTTAGAAGCAGCCGTTTGCTGTGTCTCATCCTCTTTGCCTTCATCTTCCCTCAGAATCCTTTGAAAATGGGTGGTCTAGAGCAGGGTTAGGATATACTTATTTCTCATATCATTCCTTAGTCATAACCCAACACCTCAACATTTGTCATCGCGAGCACCCATTTAGACAGAACTCACCGAAGGAACTCAACAGAAGGAGTATCTCATCTGCTCTTAAAGCAAACGATAAAATGTCCTTGGCCTGGTGGGGCAGAGTAAAAGGCAATGTCCTGACCCATCCCTACTGGGGAACCGAGGGGGAGGATGAGTGGGAAAGATCCTGAGCTCCTTCTAGAGGCCAACTGGGCCTCCATTCTCTTCCTCTAAACGTACAGGCCCTCTTCTGGATCTCATTCCCCTAGTAACAAGAGTGGTAAGCATGTCCATGGGCCAAACTCCGGCCTGACCAGCAGAGTCTCACTCTGTACAGGCTTCTCACCTCTCGGTAGGGTAGTTAACAAGCAGGGAAAGAAAGAAGGACTGGGGTAACCATTGGGTTTGTTACTCAGCTGGTGGTCGGAATAGTACTTAGTGTATGAGAAAAGCCTGCCAGAGGCCATTTCTTCTTAAAAAAAAATTTTTTTTAACATTTATTTATTATTGAGAGACAGACACAGAGTGTGAGCAGGAGAGGGGTAGAGGGAGGGAGAGACACAGAATCCAAAGTAGGCTCCAGGCTCTGAGCTGTCAGCACAGAGCCCGATGCAGGGATTGAACTCACGAACTGTGAGATCATGACCTGAGCCAAAGCCTATCGCCCAACCAACTGAGCCACCCAGACGCCCCTGCCAGAGGCCATTTCTGTCAGATATATTATCAGTCAACTGAGCTGGATGACAGGAGATAGCTATCCATGTGGTAAGTGAGGACCATATTACACTTGTCAATTCCAGGACTGCTGTTCCTTCTTGTGAGTTTACTACTTGCTTTGTTGTTCTTGTAGATGCTGCTATTAAGTGAATTTCTGTCACCAAGGAACTTTTTGTGGTGTTTATCTGTGATTCCTCAAGATAACTATATTTGGAAGTTTCTGGTGAATTTTAATTGTCTTATGTAACCTAAATAAAAGTTGGAAGTCAGTTCTGAGTTTCCTCTTGCTGCGGTTGGATTAAATTAGTATTTAGAAAACAAAGCTTCCTTTAGTCTTTTCTTTTTTCTTCCCAGATTTATTTATGATAATTAAAAATGTGGTTTCCAAACACTGGCAGGCAGTAGAGATAGGATTTGAATATGTAGATGAAGTGAACTTAAGGGGGCTCATGCTGGAAAACATGTACATCCCTTTAAAGAGGTAAGAAGCCTTATATTGTTTAAAGAGGCTTTTTTTAAGGTCATACAGTTGCACTGACCTTTTTTCCTGAGGTTTCATTTCCTTTCTGAATGTATACTTTTACTCAAGAATACATTATAATCGAGTTTCAGAGAAAAATTGATAATCTCCTAAAGAAAAGCGGTCATAATTCATTATGCGTGATCCAGGCATGCTTTCATTTGATGGAGTTTATTGGAAGCATCCGCTTTATTATGAGCAACTTGCTTTTCTGTAAGCCCTTGAAATAGCGTGAAGACATACACAACTCAATGGCATGAAACTGAGCTGGGCTGTATCTCTGTACATATATTTACTCTCGTTCCTTTCAAAATGAGATCTCTCGTTGTTCCAGTAGTCGTACCACTCAAAATATTGTATCTGAAGCTTTGGTATTCATCCTGAAGTAACACGAGGAGAGATCCCTACTCTTTGGGAAACACCGGTCGCAAACCAAGACAAGACTCTGAACCTCACACAGTTTGTAAGACATTCTGGCCACTCACCAAAATCTGTCCATTTTCCCCATGCCAAAATTAGCCCCCCTAGAAGAGGTGATAGCTCCTTCAAGATGTGTTCTAAGACATGCAGCTGTGCTCCAGACGTACTGGTCGGTAGAATACGAACAGAGCTAGGACGTCACATCCCTGGTGAGCCGAGTGGCCTCAGCCTCTGTGCACCACTGTCTAGAGCCTCACGGCTCCTTTTGCTGTGAGGCCAAGGAATGAAAGGAAAGCTGTTGATGACGAAACATTGATTCTGGTCTCCCAGCCGAGCCTCAGAGGGTATCATGGCAAGGAGTACGGGAGTCACTTGTTAGATTTCTCCCAAATAGGAAATCCTCTCCTGTTCATATCTGTCACATCACTCCTGCCCTCACAAGAGTGACTCTAACCCCATCCCTACAACTCAGTATGTAGCTCCTGGTTCCCCTCACTCTTTCCAATGAATAAGGGCTGTATTTAGTATGTTCTTTCACTCTCCTGTTATTTACAACCCATTTTTTTTGACACAATTTAAGCCCCCCTTGCCAAAGAATTTTACTGAATATTTAAGAAACATGTTTAGAAAATTCAAGCATCATTGTTTTTAAGCCAGCCGCCTACTAAATTTTGACACATAAGAAAGATGCTTCAGGGTCTAGGGCAGTGATAGGGTCTTGGGCACCCAGCGGGACATTGGCTGTTTAGGTAAGTAAGGACAGTCAAAGTTGGATGAAATTGATTTTGGTCATTTTCACCTCTCATTAGAAGACATTTTATTTTTGTTGCTTCCTTTTCTCCTTCTGCTTTGTTCTTGGTACTGTTCAGTTTATACTTAAAGCAATGTTACTTTTTGGAGGGGGAAGGGTGGCTGGTAACAGCTGACTTAAAAACCTCATGAGCTCCCCCTGCTGTTTCCCAGGTGACAATACAAGCCCCATTTAGTTTTAAATCCCAGCAGCAAGTAAGTGAAACAATTGAAGAGAATCCCTTCTGGTTTTGCTTGATCTACGTGGCAGAAAAATGCTTTTTAACTTTCTCCTAAAAGTTCACGAAGTCAGAAAGAAATGGAAGGCTCTTTTAGCATTTTTTCCAGTCTCTCTCTTAAGCTAGGAAGCAGGTCTATACCACTTTTGAAAAACTGCCGATGAAGAAATATATAGTGAAGTCACATCACATTTGCAATGGACAGATTAAACCTGAGAGATGTGTTTTTAGTCATTTCATTTTTGATCTGTAAAGGTTTGGGGGGGAAATGGTTTTCAAATAAGCCATTGACAATAGTTTCTGCTGTGTTTAATTTTTTCCCCAACATTTCTTGAAACTTAAGTTTTTCTTTAAATGTATGCACCTTAATTTAGTGTGCCTTTTCAAACAAAAGATAATTAAATAGCACACAGAAATCACATTTATTAATTTTTTTCATATAAATAAGTTAATAGGGTACCATAGTGTATATCACAAGTTATAAAACATCAGAAAATATGTGTTCCTCAGACTACAAATATATATATCGGAACACCTGCCAGTGTTCCATAGGATGGTGAGTGAAATAGGTTTCTGCCTTTGTGTAATATATAGTCTATAGCAGGAGGCATTCATAGAATAAAAATTCAGATAAAAACATAATTGAAACTTGTGAGAGGTGCCTGGGTGGCTCAGTCTGTTAAGTGTCCGGCTCTTGATTTCAGTTCAGGTCATGAGCTCGCAGTTCATGAGCTCGAACCCCCGTATCAGGCTCTGTGCTGACGGTGCAGAGCCTGCTTGGGATTCTCTCCTTCTCCCCCCGCCCCCCCACTCCTCCCCTGCTCACGTGCTCTCTCTCTCTCTCTCAAAATAAATTAAAACAATTAAAAAAAAAAACTCGTGAGTGATTTGTTGGATATGACACCCAAAGCAAGGCAACAAAAGGAAAAATAGATAATTTGGACTTTATCAAAATTTAAAACTTTTGTGCCTAAAAGGACACTGTCTGTAACAGAGTGAGACAACAGCCCAAAGAATGGGAGAAAATATTTGCAAATCACATATCTGATGAAAGGTTAATATCCAGAATATATAAATAACTCCCACAACTCAACAACAAAAAGCCAACCCAATTAAAAAAACAGGCAAAGAACCTGAATAGACCTTGCTCCAAAGATACGCAAGTGGACAATAAACATATGAAAAGATGCTCAACTTTCATCATTTGAGAAATGCACAACGTGATACCAGCTCACACCCTTTAGGACGGCTGCTGTCAAACCAGAGAATAACAAGCGTAGGTGAGGATGGGGAGAAATTGGAAACTCTCTGTGTCGCTTGTGGGCATATAATGTGGTGCGGTCATTGCGGAAAACAGTTATGTGGTTCCTTATAAAATTAAGAACAGAATTACCATATGACCTAGCCATTCCCCTTCTGGGCATATACCCAGGAGAACTGAAAGAAGGCTTGGACAGATGTTTGTACCCCCATGTTCGTAGCAGCATTATTTACAGTAGCCAAAAGGTGGGGGCCACCCAGGTGTCCATCAACAGGTGGATGGATAAACAAAATGTGATCTATACATATAATGGAATATTATTCAGCCTTAAAGAAGAAGGGCATTCTGACACATGCTAGAATGCAGATGAACCTTGAGACATTATTGGTTAAGTGCAGTAAGCCAGAGGTTTGTCCACCAAAGGACAAACGTCGACTGGTTCCACTTACATGAGACGCCTATAGGAGTCACATTCACACAGAGAGTAGAAGGGCGGGTGCCGGGGAGCAGGAGGAGGGAGGAATGGGGAGTTATTAGAGGGGACGGAGTTTCAGGAAGCGAAGACGAAAAGGTTCTGCAGATGGCTGGTTGGGGACAGTTGCCCAACGGTGTGAATGTACTAAATGCTATGGAACCATACACTTGAAAACGGTGAAACTGGTTAATTTTAGGTTGTATATGTGTTGACCACATTTTAAAATAATTATGATGAGTAGTTTGAAAGAGAGAAAAGCAACAGGTTTCCCCTCGTGGGTTTTTTAGTGGATAAGTGAGTGGCACCTGACAGGGAAAGCGTGAGAGTGAGGGAGAGAGTGTGCGAGGGCCCCAGGCCGAGGAGGACGGCCACTTAGAGGAACCGAGGGAAGACCTGGCAGGCGGGCAGCACAGGGAGACCCGTGGGGAGAACAGGGATGAGGAGGTGGGAGGGGTGGACAGGAGTCTGGAACCCACCTCCGGGCTGCGGTGGGGAGTTTGGAGTTCACTGCAGCAGCGAGAGGTGATTGAAGTCACTGGTGGGGAAGGAAAGGAAAATACGATCTGAACTCCACGTAAACCGACCGCTCAGACTGCTGTGTGGAGAATGGGTTTGGAGGAGCTAAAAGTGTAGCCTGGATGTCCAGTTAGGCCACGCAGTGTTGTTGATGAGAAATAGTGGCTTGGACTGCAGAGTGTCACGGGCCGTGTGGACAAGTGGAAAAATGTAAGCCTTGGGAGAAGGACTGTGTGTAGAGGCGAGAGAGGAAAGTGCCGAGGCCGACTCCCGAATTAAATGCTGTGTCATTGGCATGTGAGGCCGGGATGGCATGTGACTCAATCTGATCTGAAAAATAGGATCTGTTTATTCTACCTCTGGAGAAATCCACTGCTGAGGTAGTTTTAATTCTTCAAAAAACAGTGCTCCATAGACTTTGGTTATTAGCACGACGGTCGTAAGCCATCCACTACCGTGATCAGACTTCATTTCTGACCAGCTGGCTTGTAGGATATGCTGATGACAGTGATCGGGTAACTATCCTGTTGTTTTGAATGCCTCTGGGACAAAAGTGCATTCGGAAGATAAAAAGTAAAGGTATGTTTCAGAATTTTCAGTGAGGTCCCTGGAACAGTTTCAAACTTAAATTTTTTTTTTTAACATCTATTAGTTTTTGAGAGAGAGGCAGAGCATGAGCAGGGGAGGAGCAGAGAGAGAGGGAGACACAGAATCCGAAGCAGGCTCCAGGCTCCGAGCTGTCAGCACAGAGCCCGACGCAGGGCTCGAACCCATGAACTGTGAGATCATGACCTGAGCCGAAGTCGGACACTCAACGGGCTCGAACCCACCAACTGTGAGATCATGACCCGAGCCAAAGTTGGACACTCAACGGACTGAGCCACCTGGAATAGTTTAAAACTTTAAAGTCAGGGGCGCCTGGGTGGCTCACATCGGGCTCTGTGCTGAGAGCTCAGAGCCTGGAGCCTGCTTCGGATTCTGGGACTCCCTCTCTCTCTGCCCCTCCCGTGCTCAAGCTCTGTCTCGCTCTCTTTCAAAAATAAATAAACGTTAAAAAAATAAAATAAAACTTTAAAGTCATTTTCCCCCCTTCAGTATGATTGAAAGACATATTTGGGAAACAAGTGTGGAAAAGACAAGTATGTTGGAGTGGAGGAGGAGAGAATGTGTCCATTCCGTGAAGCTTCGTGGGTGTCTTGTCAGTGAATACAGTCAGCAGGCCAGGCCAGCCTCCGCCCAAAGCAGTGAGAGACTAGTGGCTTCCCTCTGCGTCAGAGATGCTGATCAGGGCAGCGAACTCTTAGGGCCAAAAGGGGGATGTGCACGGACACGGTGAGCATCTTCCCGACGGACAGACGGACAGCCTAGAGCAGAGCAGACAGGCAGAGCTGGGAACAAGTCTGAGGGAGCCCAAGGTGAAATGCAGGATTTACTAATAGTTCATTCCGGTTTAATAAAAACGGAGTGCTTCGTTTTGTCAAAGGAATCCAACCTGAGTCTGATCTAGCCTCTGGATCCAGCTGCAGGCTAGGAAACGCAAGAGGAACGTGTTGAGCGGGGCACGAGTTGACCACCAGCAAAATCCAGCCTCTGCAAGACCCTCCAGGGCCAAATGGCGTGGGCCTCCCAACAGATAAATTGTAAGGAAATGAACCCGGATGGAGGGGAGAGTCTACAGATTAAAGAAGATTTAGAAGATATATCAAATCTTGTTTAGACGAGCAAGACAAAAACGAAACTATATTACTGTCCAGGGATGCGCGTTTGGGTGATAAAGGTATTTTTAAATATCCAAGCAAGTGGTTGCTGTGAAAGTCAGGACAGTGGCTACGTGGTTGGGGATCAAGGGCTGGGGACCCGGCTGAGGCGACATGGAGATGGCCGGGTTCTGTTTCTTGACCTGCGGGGTAGTTGAGAGTGTCCGCCTTAAAATACATCAAACCAATAGTTGTTTCCTGTGGTTTCCTGCGTCTTTAATTTTACAATGAAAGATTTTAAAAGGTGTTTAGTTCTTATGAAGCATTTTGTTATCGTTAGTCTCTTCCCTAACATTGGCAATGCCGTCACCGGCACGGCAGTCAATTCGGCCGCGTTTCCCTCCGGCTTTATTCTTGTGCGCAGGGAATTCACACTCCCCGAACCACTGTCATTCGTGCCCGGCATTGCCTGCACAGGGATCTGTTTCAGTGGCCGCTTACGGTTAGACCTTTGGGTTGCTTCCACTGCTGTAGCTAATGCTTGTCACGTGTTGTGCCAGTTTGGAAATTGGGGTTAGTTTAATAAAGATGATGTTGTTTTTAATTTGATAGTATGTTTTAATAGGAACAGTAGGAGACTCCGTGTTGTTGCATTCTTGCTCTATTCTGCTTAACAAGAAATGAGCCTAATCTTAGGGCGTAAGCTATGGGCTTCCATTGGTTGTTTAAAGACCTTTCTTGAGCCCCTAGGCTGTGCTATAACCTCTGCTACATTCCAGTGCTAAAGAGAGGAATATAATCTATTGCCCTTTCTTTCTTTCATTCATTCATTCATTCATTCATTCTAGTGCCCTTTTTATCTTCTTTTGATGGTTTGTTTATTTTTGAGAGAGATAGAGTAGGGGGGAGGGCAGAGAGAGAGAGAAAGAATCCCAAGGAGACTACACTGTCAGCACAGAGCCCAACGTGGGGTTCAAACTCATGAACTGTGAGATTATGACCTGAGCTGAAATTAAGAGTTGGACACTAAACCGACTGAGCCACCCGTGTGTCCCTAATCTAGTGCCCGTTTAAAAGGCTCAGAAACAGGGGCGCCTGGGTGGCTCTTGGTTTTGGCTCAGGTCATGATCTCATGGGTTTGTGGGTTCAAACCCCACATTGGGCTCTGTGCTGGCAGTGCAGAGCCTGCTTGGGATTCTCTCTCTCTCCCTCCCTCTGTCCCTCCTCTACTCATGCTGTCTCTGTCTCTCTCAAAATAAATAAAAAGGCTCAGAAACAATCAGCTGTCAAAAATAATGCAGAATCCTAAAACTTGAGTAAACTGATACTGGGTTTCAACTCTGTAGAGAGAAATCTCGTGTAGATGCTACGAACACGGGTCCCCCCATCTCCATTCTTGCGCTGAAGACTCAGTCTACACAGAAATCGGAGTGATCTTTTTATTTAAAAAATTCTTTTTATTGAAGTATAGTTGACACGATGTTACATTAGTTTCAGGTATACGACATAGTGATTCATCAACTCTTTATGTTAGGCTGTGCTCGCCACGGCATACCTCCCATCTGTCACCATACAAGGCTACTACAGTTTGGCCGACTGTATTGCCTGTGCTGTAGCTCTCGTCCCATCTGTGTTCCAGAACTGGAAGCCTGTGCCTTCCACTCCCCTTCACCCATTGCCCTTCCCCTCCCCCCTGCTCTGGCAACCACCAGGCTATAGAGTGATCTTTTTAAAAGGCATATCTGGTCAAATCTTAAAGCAATTCACTAGTCATCTGGGCAACCATGAATTCCTTAAAAGTTCCTCTTTCATGCTTCTGAGCCTTCATACAAGATGTCTTTTCTACCTGAAACCCTCTTCCTTTACTTCCCCAACTCACTTCCTATTCTTCCTTCAGGCATCAGCTGAAATGCCCCTTTCTCTGTCCCATTTGGACCAGTTGGGAGCCTCTGCTGGGGACACTGCCCCCACCAGCACCCCACATGTTCCTTTTTAGCATTTATCACACTTTACTAGTTGTTTGCCTGATTTCTTCTATTAGGCTATATAGGCTTAATGATGGCTATCGGGCCATCGCTTGCCTTACTCCCCATTTCCTCAATCCCTGGCGTAGGCACCTAACAGGTATTGTGAAATGAACAACTGACTGGGGCTTTGGCAGGTGGAGTGAGTAACACACAGAAGGGCCTAATGAGAGGGGGAGGTAGGGAGGCGGGGCTTCAGGGGAAGCCGTCCAGAAGAGCAGGGGAAGCCATCTCAAAGGGGAGGCTGCAGTTCAGCAGGGAAAGAGGGGAGCTCGGGAGGTTGGGGGTGGTGGTGGAACCACTTTCTAGAAGAAAGGGGCAAGGGCGTTTGCAAAGGCAGGAGAGGGCTTGGCAAGTTCAGGGAGCTCCAAGCAGTTTGGAAGCCAGAATGGTAACGGGTAGAACAGGCAAGCTGTTTAGACCCAGTGGCCCTTACTACTTAGAAAGACGTGATTTACCAGAAGGATGTTGTCCAGAGACAGCATCACACATCCCATTATAGGGGCAGCCCACAGGATGCGGTTTCTGATTCCTGTCTCAGGTGCAGTATTTATGGGATGATCTCAGGAAGAAGTTTCAAGAACTTGGTCCCTCTCTCACCGGATTTATCAGCAAGGCAGATTTTAAGGTGATTTTGGCTGGCCCTGTGCAAACCACCTGAATGATTATGAGTGCAAAATGCTGGGAAGGACATGTAATACTACAGGAGACGGAAGATGAGTCTGATCTAGAGAGAATGAAGTACTAGGTATATGTTTATATCTACTCATAAAAGAGTGTATCCTTAAAAAAATTCTTTTTAATGTTTGCTTTTTTATTTTTGAGAGAGAGAGAGAGAGAGAGAGAGAGAGAGAGAGAGAGACTAAGCACGAGCAGGGGAGGGGCAGAGAGAGAGGGAGACACAGAATCCGAAGCCGGCTCCAGGCTCTGAGCTGTCAGCACAGAGCCCAACGCGGGGCTCGAACTCATGAACCATGAGACCACGACCTGAGCCCAAGTTGGACGCTTAACCAACTGAGCCACCCAGGCACCCCAAGAATGTACCATTTTTTTAAATAAAAAGAATTGGGAGTGCCTGGCTGATTCAGAGGAGCATGTGACTCTCGATCTCGGGGTCGTGAGTTCGAGCCCTACATTGGGTGTGTCGATTACTTAAGTAAATGAATAAACTTAAAAAAATTTTTTTAAAGATAAAGAGAAATGTAAATTGACTTAATTTATGTGTATGCACGGACTATCTTTTAAAGGATACATAAATAACTGGTAACAGTGACTGCTTCCCAGGAGAAGCACTGGATGGCTGGGGGCAGAGGTCGGAAGAAGACTGACTTTTCACTGTTTACCCTTTTGTACTTTTAATGTTTTATATCATAGAAGCATACTGGCTATTTAACACTTATTTTAAAATTAGTGTGTGCATAGTAAGTTTTTAAGGAAATGTATAAAAAATGTTAGTGCTTATAACTGGATGGTGGGATTATAGGTGTTTTTGTGTCCTCTTTTATACTTTTGGATGTGTTTATAGCCTTCTGCAATGAGCATATGTTGCTTTTGTAATTAGGTTTTTTTAAGTTTATTTGTTTATTTTGAGAGGGGGGTAGGGACAGAGAGAGAAGGAGAGAGAACCCCAAGCAGGCTCTGCAGTGTCAGTGCAGAGCCCCAGGTAGGGCTCGAACTCACGAGCTGTGAGATCATGGCTTGAACGGAAATCAAGAGCTAGATGCTTAAGTGACTGAGCCACTCAGGCGCCTCTGTAATTCGTCTTTTAACGGGAGGTTATTTTTTTCAACCTGGATTTTAGAGACTTTAGGACATCCAACTGCCTGGTTTTGAGGCCCCAGAAAACCACAACTGGACACAAGAAGAGTATTCTTGAACTTAGATCCAAACCAGACTGTTCTAAGTGTGAAAATGTTCCTGATTGTGGCAGCTGTTGCATGGAAGAAAGAGCTCTGGGCTGGGGAGCAAACATATGATGGTTCAAATCCCAGCTCGGCCACAAAAGAGACTTTGTGTGGCTTAGGACAGACTCTCTGAGTTAGCCTTCATCTGAAACTTGAGGGTGATGTGACCTCCCACAGAGGTTACTGTGGAGATGAAGTAAAGTGCCCAGCACTGTTCCAGGCAGGGAACCTTGCAGGGACCATAAGGAGTGCCTTTGGGGGATTGGGCCATCTCTTAATTTTCCTCAGCTCAGCTAAGGCCTCCCCAGTGGGCGTGTTTGCAGCTTTAAGACAAATCCCCTCGCCCTACTCTGTCCCTTAGCTGCTCTGAACTCCATTTAGAACCTTCTGTGTCTGATACCTAGCAAGTCCTAAAATAAACACCTCTTCCTTTCTTCCATTCTAGATGTCTTCTCTGATGCAGAGAGGAAAACACTAAGACTGGCTCAAGAGAAAAGAGACAATGAGTTGACACGATGAAGTTCTTGTTTTTGTTTCCTCGAAAATTCAGTATCACACACACACGCAGTCGGTTAAGCGTCCGACTCTTGATTTCGGCTCAGGTCATGATTTTGTGGGATTGAGCCCCACTTTGGGCTCCACACTGACAGCGTGCAGCATGCTTAGGTTTCTCTCTCTCTCCTCTATCTCTGCCCCTCCCCACCCCTCAAAAATAAACATTTTTTAGAAATTCAATATTTTTAATAGGTTATCAATTTCAAAGGAAATTGTTTTAGTCTGTATAACAATCTCATGCATATTTCAGCCATAATAGCTAAATTACTGGATACAGACCATTGTCCAGGCACCGCTCTATTAACAATTCCCCCATTTCCTCTGTGGGGTAGGTACCGTCGTTCCATTTAACTAGGGAACTGAAGCACAGAGCTGTTAAATAATTTGTTCAAGGTTATACAGCTAGAAAATGGCGGAGCCAGGGGGCGCCTGGGTGGCTCAGTCATTTGAGTGTCTGACTCTTGATTTCAGCTCAGGTCATGATCTCAGGGTCACGGGATTGAGCGAGCCCAGCATCAGGCTCTGTGCTCAGCATGGTGGTTGCTTAAGATTCTTTTTCTCCCTCTCTTTGCCCCCCTCCCCCTCTCGTGCTCTCGCTCTCTCTCTCTCTCTATCTCTTAAAGAGAAAAGAAAAAAAAAAACAAACAAAAAAACAAGCATTTTAGCTCCAGAGCCCAAGTTCTTAATCACCGTGCCTTACTGAAAATATTGAATGCTTCAAACAATGATGCTAATTGGTTGATTTTAAAAGTCCAGGGAAAACATATAGACCAGAACATAATTTTCACGTAATTTTTTCAGTGTTTCATACCTAGAGCTTCTGAAGCCATGTCAGAGAGAGGTCTGTATGAGTGGGCGCAACGTTGCTGCAATCATGCCTTCCCACACCTGACGAGAATCCAGATCAATATTTCGTCAGAGAAGAGTAGGCAGGTCTGAGAGCGCTGCCCGGTCGCCTAGGGGAAAAGGTACCCGAGACTTTTCTTTGCCTCTGAAATGTGGCGTTTGCCATAGCCCACCCGGCGTGAAAGAGAGCTCTGTAGTCCTGAGCAATGAAAGAAGTCCGTGTGCCTGATGTTGAGTGTGGGACAGTGTCAGGCAATGAGGCCTGGGAAGTATGCAGGGCCCACGGTAGGAGGACCTGACAGGGGCTTAGACTTTATCCTAAGAGCACTGGGAAGGCACTGAACAATTCTAAACACGGGCCTTTTGGATTTGTGTTTTAGAAAGAAATCACTCTGGCTGCCATGTTGACAGTGAATTAGAGGAAGCAAACACGGAAGCTGGGAGAATTGGTGGGAAGAACTGAAGGGGGACATTGGCAGGCTGGTCTCTGGCTGTGGCAGTGGAGATAGCAATGAACGGATTCAAGACGTAGCAGGTAAAACCAAGCCGATGTGATGACGGTGTGGATGTGGAGCTGAGAAGGGAGAGAGGCTGGCCGAGGCATAGCGGTGACTCAGCGGGAGACAGACTGTGAGTCTACCTGGAGGCCGGGAGAGCTGAAAGTAAAACCGAAGCACTTTCCCTTCTGTTGCCTAGGATGCCTTTGCCTAGATGAAGGAACGCAGGAGAGACCTTCAGGATAACTGGATCCTACCCTGTAAGAGAAAAAGTTGGTGATCGGGGCAGGACGGCGTGGGTAGAGGAAGACAGGGAGAAGGGAAGGGAGAAAACATTTAAGTCTTGATATATTTATATATTCTAGGGCGAAAGAGTTGATTCGTCCAGTGGCCTTCTCTCCTGTAGCTGCAGGGTGACTGGAAGACCCTCCAGAGGGCTTTTGCAGAAGCTGGAAGCTGGATGTTGGTAGTAGTGTCTCCCTTTCCCTCCCAGAACTCGGATCAGTACCGACGCTCTCCAGCTTCCTCCTTAATGAAGATGAGGTTCACCGTGTCCCGTCAAAGTATGACCAGATGTTAGATGAGAAAACAGACTACGGATCTTTCCTGGAAGAAGTTTGCAAACCACAGCACACACCTTGTGTCCAGAGACCCCCATCAGGTACAACATAAATTCGTCCTATGTTCTCTTTCTCCACATCACTTTGTTATTACTCACAGGACTGTCCTCACAGGAGGTCCTTCCACGCTTGTTGGGAATCACCGTTTCCAAGCATCCATCACCCTCCAAAGCATATTCAGCTTTCCTGCCATCTGTCTAACTCGTAATTGAAGAGATTCGAAAATGTGGTCTCACTGACAAATCAATGTAATTTTCATACCAAGAAAGCAGATAACACAATCCTACTTTCAGTGGCTTTCAAATTGTTAAAATTTGTCTTTCAACTTTCAGTTGCATTCTAAGAAATGTTTCGCTCCATTTTGTCCCTCCAAGATGAACGATCCAGCAATGATATGCGGCCTCCCTTCAGCACGTAGGTCTGGGCCGTCATCAGCCAGGGCCCAGGGGCAGAACAGGTATGATTCAGTTCTGATTTGACAAAACCCATGTTGCTCTTGCCCTTTTGGCTGAGCCGTAATGTAATTCGGATGAGGTTCAATTGTGTTCGTGTCTGCCTCTTTCCTGGATGTCAGAGGAGGAAGCCTTTATGAGATCAGCGACCCTTCACGCTTTCACAGATGTATTGCTTGTGGCTTCCGGCCGGAATATGCGTTTGCAAATGAGCCTCCCTCCAATTTGACCTTTTCCAGAACAACTCCTCTAAGTGCCCAGAGTAGGCTCCCCCAGATTCCCCCCCAAGTTTTGCTGAGGCTGGATGGGTTGCAGTCATAGCTCTTCTCCCCATGGCTACCCACTAGCAGTTTTTCCCTCTAGCAATTTTTCTTTCTTCAGGAAGTACACCTGACGTCGTATTTGGAAAGAGCAACGGGGCTAGGTCATAGTTTTATATTCTGACATAAATATAAGCTAGAGATCACGTTTATGTGAAAAATGAAGCCCTGGTGTTATTGAGTAGAAACTCCACTATTTTATTGTGGAACATCTCTACTGATGGATCTATAAGGAAACAGTGATAGAAGGGGCTGACTTTTGTTTTGTGAAACATTGCAAAAGGTCCCTTAGAAATATTGTATTTAAAAGGTTTTATTGGGCGCCTTGGTGGCTCAGTAGGTTTAGTGTCCGACTTCGGCTCAGGTCATGATCTCACGGTTTGTGGGTTCGAGCCTCGTGTCAGGCTCTGTGCTGACATCCTGGAGTCTGGAGCCTGCTTTAGCTTCTCTGTCTCCCTCTCTCTGTGCCTTTCCCTGCTCTCGCTCTCTCTCTCTCTCTCTCTCAAAAATGAGTAAACATTAAAAAAATTAAAAATAAAAAAATAAATGTTTTATCATATTTATAAAGTTTTAACTAATATTTTTTATGGACTCTTGCTTTTAAACTACACATAATAAGGGAGGCCATTTGGGAATAGAGAAAATTAAAAAGTGCTCAGGTTCCCAGTTCTCATGCGGTCCTTTCCTCTCTAGCTCAGCCCAGAGTTCCTGCGCTGTTTCCCACCCCATCTCCTATGGCTTCGGTGACTTTCCTGTTGGGCATAATGCCGCCTACTGCCTCTCTTCTGCTTTGCTCTAGCTGTCCCCACTGTACACAGGGTTTGTCAAAGACTATACGGGACACACCTTCATAACGGTTGCTCCTTATCTTCCAAGCCAACCAGAAAGAGCTGGCTCCCTCAAATTCTAACCTAGCCCTTCTCTTCAGCGGTGGCTCTTTCCTCTGGCCCCAGTTTGCCCCCCCCCCCCACCATGTGCACACTTGTGTACCCAAGCAGATATCCTGTGCATATGTGCAGGCACCCCAGGGCCTGCACCGCTTGACGCACGCAGGCATCTGTGTGTACTGCCTTCCTGGGTGCACACACACAGGCCCCCAGGTTCTGGGGTTTTGGAGTATCTGATAAACTAGTCATTTTTTTTTCTCCACGCTGTGCTCAGAATCATTTGAGATGTAGATACAGGTGTCAGATGGAGATAAAAATGTCTATTTTGCTACCGATTAGAGGATGTGCCTTCTGTGGGTAGAGAAGGTGGATAGGGGGCTTGCAACCCTTGACCTTAAAAGTAAACTTACCCAGAAAAAGTGCAGGAAGAGTGAGAATCTGGCAGCCAGCTTCGTAGGGACGCTTGCTTGCTTCCTGTGGAAAGGTTGGCAGGAGGGAAAGGGCTTCAGGAGCAGGGCCGGGCCCGCCTCCTGAGCACTACCATCGGTATCGCTGCAGAGCAGGAAGGGAGCACCAGCAGTGTTGAAGGGATCACTCCTGCGATACCCCTCCTCGCTGGGGGCCCCACACGGGCCCATTCGTACGCCAGGCCGCTGACACGTGGAGAAGCAGATAGCAGAAGCCAAGCAATCCGAAAAGTGGGGAGAATCAGGACTGAAGGGCAAGCGAGAAAGGGAGTGAGAACTTGAGACAGGGTCACTCTAGAGCCTTTATCCACATCAGGGGGGTGAGTCTGGGGCCAGAAGCAGAGCAGATGGGTGATGGAGAGGACAGGTGAAAGGCTTGCATGGGAAAAAGGGAGGAAATGCTGAGGAAAAAAAAAAAGGAAAGTGTGCTTAAAGAACACTGAATTTGTTTATTTGTTTCCCCCACATTCCAGGAAGAATTTGCAAGGGCCAAGAGTTGTATGTTAACGGGCGTCGATGTGTAATTGGAAGGAGCACGTGGGAAGGTGGGTACAAGAGCGGTTGCAGAAGAACATCAGGTCAGCCTTCTGTACGTGGAGGAGTGTGAGATGGCATTTCAAGGTTATCAGGGGGGGCTCTGCTACCAGCCATGACCTGGAGAGGGGCTCCCGGCCCCCAAATTGACCATGGGCTGGAATTAGAGCTCCCTAGCCCCACTTGCCCTAAATGGGGAATTTTGCCTTGTTCCAGAGCAAGCCTTGGGACTTAATTTGGGAGGGGGGGGGGTTAAGATTCTTTTTTAGTGATTGCCTTGACATTTTGCTTTTTACTTTGAAGAGGATCTGACTCTTTGGGAGAAGGGAGGGAGTAGTAGATCATTATTATTATTATAGCTAGTGTTTATTGAACATTCATTATGGGCCAGACACTGTCTAGAGTGCTTTGAATGTACCAATTCACTTCCTCGTCGTAGCAACCCACATGAAGCTATGCGCTTTTAATCTATTTTATAGATCATGAAACAGACACAGAGAGGCTTAGCAATTTGCCTGAGGGCACACAGCTAGTGAGCAGCACAGCTGGAATGAAAATCCAGGTAGTTTGGCTCCAGAAGCCAAAAGAGGTGTCAGAAAAGAGGGCAGAGTCTGGCTCAGCCCCATCTTGGCTCTTTCTCATGCCAAAGGAGCAGAACCCTCCTAAGACTAGGCCAGAAATCAAATTGGAGTCTGCATTTAGCTGGGCCCTCAGAGAGAGTTAACTGCCTTAACCAAACAGGCCAAGCGGTGTCTCTTTCTGCCAGAGCACCAGGTAGAATTTCTAGGCAGAGGGGGAGCCATTGCCGTGTCTGACAACTCTCAGAATGTGTGCAGAGTACTTCGCCTCTGCTGGAGTGAGTGGGCGGGGGCCTGAGGGCCAGAAACAAGCGGTCCAGCCAAGATAGAGAATTCCAAGAGGCTCAGCACTGTCGTTTCGTCATTCCACAGAAATGTTTACTGAGCACCTACTGAATGCCCCCCGTCGCCTTCTTTTTCTTGGTGCGTTACTGTATGCAGACACCCGTTACCAGGTTCCTCGCAATTCCAAGCCTTCCTTGCCTGGTAGCTCGCAGCCCAGACCGGAGGGCCCCCACTGACACATGGACTGTGTTCAATAACGCTTGGAAGCACAAGTGAGCTCTGTATTACCACCCTTTCGGCAGGGGCGGCTCGAGCGCCTGGGAGCCCCTAGTTCTAGCCCTACGGAGCCACGGGGACCGACCCAAAGCGCCAGCCATCAGCTTTGTTCCTCAAGCCTCTGGAGAAAACCTTTGATTTCATGGGGATGATTATTTTTATTCTTGCCCACTCAAGGATGAAGCCCAAGAAACAAGAGGTTGCCCTTTTCAGAGGTATCACAATGGGTCACCTCCAGCCAAACCCACTGTTTTTTGTTTTTTGTTATTTCTGGGTTTGGTTGAGCCTCTCTTGGAAACCATTACTATACAACTTACTTAAAAGAAAGAGTGGAAGGATTGGGCATAAGAGACTCAGACAGAGGCGGGGGAGGTGGGGGGCTTGGGACAGGGAGGCTGGGAGTAATGTGTTGTCAGAGAAAGTGCAGGACAGGACACATTAAAGTCACAATCTGATCTGAATCAATTCCATTCTGTAGTGACATTTTTTTTTAAATCTTTTGCAAAGTCTGACTATTCCAAGTTTGACTTTTGGCCAAGCCTGGAGAATTGGAACTTTGGATGAAGGTTTCAGAAAAAGACACAACACACACACACACACACACACACACACACACACACACACACACAGAAAGGGGGAGGAAGAGAATGGGGAGGGAGACTTTTATCCTAAAGTCATTGTAAATCCAAAGCAGGGTTTTATCCTCCACAGTTAAATGAGAAGGAAAAAAAAATCAAGAATACCAACATCTGAGGTACAAAGACTGTCATGGGCCAGTGGAAGTTTGCAAAATTATATGTAAATGACCAAAGTTTTTACTGTGGTGGCCCTGTGCATTCCCAAAGCTAATCCCAAAGAGAAAATCTACTTAGTAAAAGAAAGTTTTGTCTAATTTGGTTAACAGTTGAGAAGTGACAAAAATGCTGAATATATTAATAATTTATATTTCCAGGGTAACACTATATCTTTAATGCTTCACTGCCAAAGGGAATTCAGATTGGCTTAATGCTCAGAGAAAAAAAGCCTGAAAGGCCTTCTTCATATTCTGTATCCAGCGCTGATGAAAATGGGTGTAAGACATGTGTTCCGATAATAGGCACCACGCATTCTCTCATTTCTGCATAATTTGTTTTTATCCCATACTGTGCAATGTATATTTGTTATCCGGAAGGCTTCCCGGCCTTCCGGGATACTTGCTTTCATGTTCTAACTATATCAGTTCATGAGGCAGGAGGTATTTGTTGGGGTCTCACATTTTAGATAAGTACTGTAGTGACATGTAGTGTAAGGGCTAGAACTCCTTACCTGCAAGACCTTTTCTAAGGTTTACAGAATCCCCCTGCCCCTTGCATGCACGTTTAAGGTTCACTTAATGGGCAACGCAGCGAACTGGGTTTTATCTTTGTTTTCTGCACTGTCTCTGTACAATCAAGTGTGATGGTTTACAAATTCCAGGTCACCTCATTCCACGACCTCAGTCAACAGCTTAGGTCAGAGCTCCCTGAAACCCTGTCCGTAGAAACGGAGTAAGTTAATTTATTGTTCTCCAGCTGATCTGGGAGAAGACAAATCCTTGTAGTTCAGTTAAATGGCCTCTGGAAACAGGAAAACCTGTTTTCGAATTATTTATGTAAAGGGCGTCAAAGCTAGGGAACAAAAAAGGAAATAGGGGAACAAAAGAAAAAAAATCAACGAAGGGGAAAAATGTAAAGCCCCACAAACACAACTTTAGCCAGTTGGATCCCTTGTTCATTTTACCTGTTTCCATAAAACAACAGAAGTCTCAGTTTGCCGTTTGGGTCTTAGAAAAACAAAATTTTTGTTTGCTGTTTTAAATGTATCGCTGTGTTGTGGGTAAGGCGCAGATCCAACTGGCATTGAAAACCCCAATCTCCTAAAGATCACTAACCAAGTCTCCCCTGGACCCTGAAAACTGGCCCCGCTACGTTCTGGGTTGAGCAGAAGGTTAAAATCCACCTTCCCTCCCCCGGGGAGAGGGAAGCCTTTTCTCACCGGGCCTGAGAGCCTGGACGGAGAGTCCTGCGTCTCGACCCCTCGCCGGTGGAGGGCGGAGCCGCAGAGGGAACACTCCCCTGGGGAGCGCGTCCCCGGAGCCGCAGGTCGCCGGCTCCTCACGCGGCCGCCTAGCGTCTCCGAAGCTGAGCCGATCTGTGCGCAAAAGGCAAGGCCAGCCTCCCCGAGCCCTCCCGCGCGCGGAGGAGTTGTCATCCTAAAATAACAAACTTCGTCGGACGTTGTTTCTGAGCCAGAACTCAGAAGTTCCTTCCTCGCTCCGTGTCTTACGGAGACGTGTGAAGGCTGTAAACCCAGTCACGCGTCCCGCGGGCCCGAGCTGCGCGGCTCTCGGGTCCCGCCGGCGCGTGGTGCGCGCGCGACCCCCGGCCTCGTCTCGGGGTAGGAAGGGCGCCCGGGTCCGAGCTGGCGACGGTCCGCCGGGGCCAGCTTGGGGCGGGTCCTTGATTTGCATTTTCTGAGAGCCAGGGCCCCAGTTTTTCGCGTGCGCCCTTCCCTTGAGGCAAATGGCCAAGACGCGCTCCAGTCGGGTGAGGGGAGGGAGCCCCGAATTCCCGCCCCGAAGCGACGCTCCGTTTAGGCTCCCCCCCCCCCGCACCTCGCAGCGCCTCCCGCCCCCAAGTACTGATGACCGTCACCTGGGCCCTCTCAGGCGCTCGCCCTCGGGCACCTCCGAGGGTGGTTGTGGAGGAGCTGAAGGTAACAAAGAAATCCATCTCTTGGGTCTTTATCAGAAAACGTTTATTGCCAGGGGGAGATCCTTCAGGAGACTAATTTGCTCTTGACCTTCCCCCACCCAGCTTTTTTGTCGGCACACTATTTACATCTGTACAACGTACGGTGTTTTTCCTACGTGGCGCCGGGCGCGCGCGGAGAACCCTGGCGGGCGAGGCGGCGTCAGAGCACCGGGGGGTGCTGGGGCGGGTGCAGGTTGAGGGCGTTGGGGTGGGCGTGGCCGATCAGGTTGAGGTAGTGCCGGTCCAGCCCCTGCACCGGCGTCAGGAAGGGGCTGTGCTGCTGCGCGGGGCCCGGGAGCGCCACCGGCGCGCCGGGCAGGTAGGGCAGCGCCGGGCTGCGGGCCGCGCCGTGCGGCCAGGGAAAGGGCCCGGGGGCGTTGCCCTGCGGGAAAACGGAGGCCTCCCCGGGGCTGTGGCCCGTGAGCTCGGCCCCCGCTGGGTGCAGCTGATAGGAGAAATCCGGCTCCGGGAGCGAACCCAGCGGCTGGAAGGCGGGCTCGGCGCCCAAGCGGGCCTTGGACTGCAGGAAGGCGAGGATGCGCGCGTACTTGGTGTCCTTGGTCTCCATCCTTTCCACGGTGGTGAGATAATGCACCAGGTTCTTCATGCACTCGTGGTAGCCGTAGTGGAAGTAGTTGGCAAACTCTGCTAGCAGTTCTGCTGGAGCGGCGAGCAAACCCGCAGGAAGGAAAAAACAAACCGTGAGCAGCCCCTTCCCCACCGGGAGCCCGAGGCACCCTCCCGTCACGTTTTCTGGCCCGAGATCCCATTTGAGGCCTGTCCGCCCTTACCCCCAGTCTGGAGACCGGAACAGCAAAAGCAAAATAACTCCTTTTCCTTAAGAGCCTGACCCCCACCCTTCCCCACCTGAGAGGAGGGGACGGAACCAGCATCCCCAGAAACCTGTCCTCCTGTCCCCTTGCTTACGTAGAACCTCGGCCCGCCCCCAACCCCCTCGGGCCGCATCCAGAGTGGAGACCTCTCACGAGGACCCTTTGACCCCCACTCCCGGCCCCAGGTGCCAGTGTGGTGAACGCTCCCCGCCCAGGTTCCCCTTTGTCCAACCCGCGCCCACCTTTTTCTCTTCCCCGGGGAAAATCAGCGGAGTGCAGGGCCCTCAGGTACTGAACGGTCATCTCGAGGATCTCCGCCTTCTCCAGCTTACCGGAACTCTGCAAAAGGAGGAAGAGCTCCTCGCAGCGACCCAGCGAGCGCAAGCCAACCCGGGCAGGCTGGGTGCACGGCTTTATCCCGGGCAGCGAGCAGGCGCTGGGGCGGATCCGCGCGAGGGCCGCCTGGGGCTCGCCCAGCGCTCGATCCCCGGGGAGAAGAGGCCGCAGCAAAGGCCTCTCCGTCTCCAGACTCCCTGCATCCCTGCCGAGAGTGGCAGCTGAGGATCCCCAGCGCCTGGCTCTGTTAGCTCGGCCTCTGACGTTACCTGCTTCGCCAGGGCCATGGGTACCGTCTTGCCCAGCTCGTTCAAGCAGCGGTTTATCCGGTCCCTCCTCCGCTTTTCTATCACTTTGTGGGAAACAGGGGTTCTCTGCGAACAGAGGTTTGAACATTTAGGATAGTGTTGCCCAGGGAGTCGTCAAAGGCATGGCTGCAGCTGCGCGTCAACCGTCTTCCCAGCCCCCAACGCGGCCCAGGGACTCCCCCCCGGACGGGGGTCAGAGGAGCTCTGCCCTCTCACGCCCGCACCAGTGCGCTCCTCTTCCGGCCGCCCGCCCGCCCGGCTTGGGCCACGCCGTCCAGCTGAGCGCCAGGGCCCTGGGGAGGTGGCCACCGGCCTCCCGAGTTGAGGAAGCTCCTCTCTCTGTCCTCGTTCCTCGCCCAAACCACTCAAGCTTCCTCCGCACGAGAGTCCCGTGTGCCACGTCCCTGCCGTCGGTCCAGCCAGGTGGCGGCTCCGGGAGTCAGACGCCCCCACCAGTGGGGCGCAAGGGCTGTCTGGGCTCAGCCGACTCACTTTGCGTTCCTTAAGCTTGTCTGACATCCTGGTCAGGACGCGCCCTCGGGAGAGGCGGTGGCGCGAGTCACCCGTCCACTTTCCGCCTCGTGTGCCTCCTCGAGTGTCCCAGGTAGACTGCAGCCTCCCAACTCCGAGGGGCTGCCTTATAAAGCGGTCATCTAGGGCTCCAAGTGCATTCACGAGTTGAATTATTCCATAGGATTAGGGGAGCTGCGTTTGGGGGGATGTATGCATTCGAGATCAGTTTTAAAGAAGTTAAGAAAAAAAAAATTAGCAGCCGAGGGGGGCGAGCTGGGGGCAGATCAGCTTTGTTAATCCACGTGGCCCTTCAAAGGACACGTGATCGGCGGGGGAATAACATTTGCATGGCAACAGCCCCGGCGGGAAAAGGAGGCGGTAAACTGGGGCCGGCGGGCGAGCGAGCGCCTGCAGCAGGCGCAGAGCGCAGGGGCGCAGCGGCCGCGGGCACCGGGGGGCGAGGACCCTCACAAAAACAGTGTCGCCTCCTTTAGTCCCACCGCTGAGTCTCACACGATTGCCTGTTTACAAATCCCAGCAAGCCCGCAGTCCCAGCGCCGAGTGCGTTTTAAAGCCTGTCCAGAGTCATTAAAGTAATTAAGTAAGCCTTTAATAGGCTGTTCCGCCGGGTTCAAGGGAGAGCTCTTGGAGACGGAGGCGCCCCGTTTGTTCCCAGGCTTTTCTCACACGACTTGGTGACACGTCCATCTCCCCCCTTTTTGTTTACACCGCTTTATTTGTCCGGACATCCCGGCAGGTGTGGGGCTGCGGCTGGCACACGAGGCTCCCGCCTCGCCTCGCCCCTCCCGCCGGTCTCTGGCACGCGACGCTCCCCCCTGCTCCCTGACCACGTCGCTTGCTTTCTTTTCTCCCCCCCTCGGGCTCTCTCTTCGCGGGGGGAAAGAGGCTCAATTTGTAGCCTATTATCCTATACGAAAATGTCCATTGAAATGTATGAATAGTTTCATTGGGCTAAATTTTAATAATGCCAGAGGGTGGGGGGAGGAGAGACAGGCAGGCGTGTGTGTGTGTGCGTGTGTGTGTGTGAGGGGGGGTGGTGGGAGGATTGGGGGGCAACACGGAGAAGAGTGGGCCGAGAAGAAAAGGGGGAATGCAGCTGGCCCAGGCGAGCATTATGCGACGTCACCTGCGAGAGGGGGCGCCTACAGACCCCTATTCATTTGCCTAATTTTGGTCAATTTAACAAACTTCAGGAGAAATTATTGTGGCTTTGTCAGGGAGGGTGAAGCCTTCTGATCGAATTAACAGCATGTTTTGATCCGGTAAATGTCATTAGAAAGGGAGAAACAATCGCGCTTAGAGGGCTCTGAGTAATGCGCCCAAGTGGAGACGCCAAAGCGCACGGCTCACAAAGGGAGCAAGTAGCTGCCACAGGGAACTTTTGTACCCGCCCATCGCCCAAGTTTTGACACAAAAAGGCATTATTTCATACTTGAATACGTTTAATCCAACGATTGTCTATTTTCTGCAAACATATTTTCACAGCATTGTTAACTTTTTATGTCCCCCTTTCGCGGGCGCCTTTTCTTAACGTTTGGGGGCGGGAGAGCGCAGACACTTTGGGCATCAATATTTGTCACTGAAAAGGGCTCCGTGAAGTTAGGGAAGTTGATCTCTTTTTTATGGTTTTAGAGAGCGAATATATCGGGGGGGAGGAGGAGGGAGGGAAGGCACCAACAGAAACGAGGGAGGAAATTTGCTGGACGGGCCCGAGGGGAAGGAGGGGGGCGGCGGCGGCTGGGAACTCCCACCGCCTCCCGCGCCTCTGCGGGCAGCCTGGCCGGCGGCCGGGGGCCTCCTCCCCCACCCACCGGGCTCGCTCGCAGTTGCTGCCTCGGACCCGCACTCTGGGGTCTCCAGGCGTGCGGGGTATGGGTGGCGTGTGAGCTTTCTCGCAGATGGAAACTATAAAAATGGCTTTTGTTTTACGACCTGCTCTAGGGCCACCGAGCTCTCACCTTTTTCTGATCTGTTCCATCTGAGAACAACCAAGCCCTCTCCTTAGATATCCTTGCCTCCTTTTCTGCTCCGCACCTCGCCTAAATTCTCTCCCCTCTGCTGGACCGTGGCAGGGCCCGAGCTCTCCCTGGGGTGTCGTTGGTCCTCGGCAGAGGTGGCTAAGGAGGAGCCCCGCTCGCCGGTGGGACCTGGGGAGCTCCTAGGGCGCAGAGGCGGGCCCGGGGTGCTGGGCCTTGGGGAAGAGAGCGGCCCACCCGCCGCGGCCTGGGAGCTGTGGGGCCCGGTCGGCACCACGCACCCCTGGGGTCTCCCTCTCCGTCTCGCTCTCAGTCTCCTCAGGACGGTTCTTTTCTGCTTCACGCCAGATTGGACACGACCCGCACCCTCCCGCGCAGGTTGCTCTGCCAGCCGCCGGTGCCCTCTCAGGGGTTGTCGATTTCAGCATATTCACTCGCACACAAAGGGATTAAACACGAACCCTTATCATCCAAATTAACTAACGTGAATGGGTAAAAGGGAACGCGCACACTTCTCACCCCACCCGCCCCCCCTTTTAAGCCAGCGGACTAGGAGTTGATCCTCTTACTGCTGGTGTTAACCGCCAGCTGCAGGCACCTTCCACGGGCCAAATTTCATTCTGTGCGAACTGTTTAATTTCTCGTGGTTGCTCGCGGAGCTGGGCCCCAGGGCGGTAAGTACCCGCGTGTGGCTTGGGGATTGGAGGGGGGAGGCAAGTGAAGGTGGGTAGGTAGGTGGGTGGAGGTGGGGGGCAGGCGCGCGCATCCCTCACCAAGTCCCCCAGCGGCTGCTGCAGCCCTTTCTGGGAGACCGGAAACGCCGCTCCAGGTTCAAGGTGAGGCTACGACTGTTTTCTCTCTGGGCCTGAAGGCTCCAATGGCACTGCCAGAAACTGGGGCGCCAGGACCCTCAAGGCCATCGTTCCTCAACCTCCTCTCCAGGATGGCCATGGTGTTCCCTGATCTTGACCGAGTTTCCACTAAGCTGGGTCGTGAGGCCCTGTGGGTGCCAGAGCCTACAGTCCCTCACATCCCAGCTCCACCCCCACCAGCTGGGCCAGACATTGGGCTGGGCCTCAGCGTCCTCTCCTGTGAAATGGACGTAATCAGCGTATCTACTAGGTCACAGTGTTGCCACTGAAATAAGTAAATATAGGCGAGGCGTCTCCAATCAGGCTGAAGTGCTGGATTAATGGCTTCATTTGGCCCAGAAGTCTCTTCTGCAGTGACTCTCGGGTAGTAAGTAGTGTTTTGTGGGGTTGGTGCTGTTGTGTGATATTTTAATTTGTTTCATATTTTTTCTCATCTCTAAGAAAGCCTCACTTTCCTGAAAAGGCCACAGAACTTTCTCCTGAAGTATGTTCACTTGACCTGAACTGGACAAATGATTGGGGCATTGGATGACCACCCCCCCACCCCCGCAGGTGACATCACCTGGTGCCTACTGGCCACCTGGGTCCTCTCTGTGCTTGGGAGACGGAAAAAGGCTCTAAGTGCAGACACCTCTTAACATCGTAGTCGCTTGGAGTGATTCAGACTTGAGCATTGAAGCAAAACGAGGAAGACTACGTAGGAATTAGACAATGCTAATTAAATGTTAGTCTGCACATAGACTCCTGGTGTCTAAAGGCCATTGTTGGAGAATACCCCAATCACAGGCAGAATGTTTATTACTGTTGCTAATATTGTTATTTTTACTATTACTTTTTTTTCTTGCTTCATAGAGCTGACCTGTAGCTTCTAAACACCAAAAGATGGATTCTTTTGTGTTTCTTTCGAATTCTCGAAGTCAAGGATTTATGGATTTGGGAATGGGGAAGGGGAAATGAATAGAAAGGGGGAAAGTGTAGTGGGTATTTGGTAATTTCAGCCAAATTGCTCTAAGACAAAGTGTTCTGGGTGATTCAGAATCTCTCCCTCCAATGCTCCCCTCCAGTACAGGTTTTTCCAGTTGCATTAATGGGACTGGGGATTTAATCAAGTGAGAAAATGTGGGTCTCGTCAGAGAGTAGAGAAAACACAGCTATGGCTGACCCACCTGTGCTTCTCAGGTATCCGCAAACAAGGCATGAAGGGCACCGAATTCCTAGGCTGTATTTTTGAAGTGAGTAGCATCACAGGACGTGGGATGGCAGGATGCTTCCTCTGAAAGGAGCCTGAAAGACCATTACATCCAACACACCATTTTATCGTGGGAGGATCTGAGCAGCACGGAGGGGACCTGGCAAAGCCCAGCTGTGCACAGCAAGCTGTCACAAGGTGTCTCACTGTTTGTGGATTTGCCGTGTGACCTCCATGGCCAACACTTTCTGTTTACTCTCTGTTATTGTGAAGGAGAGTCCGGTCGGGGACACTGATTTCGCATGGCGGAGAGCGTTTTGCTGCCTCTGGCAGGTGTGATTGCCATCAGAGGCATCAGCTGTGTCCTTGAACCTCCCTCCGGTGCTGCCACTTCTCACAGGTCCTGTGATAACAGCATGTTATGCTGTTGACAGGAGTCAGAAGCTGGGAATATCAAGTAGACAGGGCCATGGGAGACTTGTCCTCTAAGAAAGAAGAAAATATTGTGTTGATGGCCCCAGTCCAGTAGCCCCAACACAACCATCACCACCACTGTTTGTTTTAGCTGGTGTTCATCAGGTATCCTGTTGGGCTGACAACTTCTCTGGACTTTTCCTTAATCAGCGTCCCTGATTCCTCTCCCCCTCTGACCACTGATAGTATTCTCAATTCAGTAATGAGGTCAACAGGAAGTTACGTGGAAGGGACGGTGCTTACTGGCACAGCCAGGTGAAGATGACAACTTCGGGAATAACTTCGACCTCTCCAACCATGAGGACAGAAGGTGCCCGCTTTCCCTGAAAGCAGTCCAGAGACTCAGGAAACCTGGATTCGTCATAGATTTCCCAGGGCTTTATCTCCTTTGTTCTGGTCTCTGAAGCAGTTGTTTGCTTTCTGTTTTGAAAGCTTTCATTTATTTTGAGAGAGTGAGAAAACAGGCCGGGGAGAGGCAGAGAGAAAGGGGGATAGAGGATCCAAAGCAGGCTCTGTGCTGTCAGCACGGAGCCGGATGCGGGGCTCGAACTCACAAGCCGTGAGCTCCTGCCCTGAGCTGAAGTTGGGCACTTAACCCACTGAGCCACCCAGGTGCCCCTCTGTGTCTAGATAGAGTACCGGATAGTCTTTGCTGAATGAGGTCGCAGCTCAAGGCTTGCCATGAACACAGGGGGCTTTGTAGCTCTGCCTTTTCAAATATTCTATAGAGTATTTATAGTACTTCCCTCAAGTACTGTCTGCTATATGCAAGGATTTATTTCCTGCTTGTCCCTCCAGGGTTTGAAAGTAGTAGATGCTTTCACATGTGGTGTTTCAACGTAGTTTTGTTGAATGAAGAAAAACTGGGAGAGGCGCTCCGAGAATTATTTCCGCATCAATGCTAGAGCTAATGCTACAGGCCATCTCTCTCGGGACCCCATACTGTCGTATTTCACCATTTATTTTTTGGACTTTTGAGAGAACTGCAAGAACCAGGGGATGTATAGATCTAACTATTGAGGAAGAATACTTTTAGGGAGATTGCAGGATGGATGAGGCTGTTTGCTTTCCATGTGTTGATGTTAACATTACTTAGAAAAGTATGGTGCAGATGCTGTGAATGGTGTCCCTTATGGGCTTTGATTATTCTAGGCAGCTGGCTTTCTTTGGGGCTAATGATTACAGCTTTTTGCTCTTGATTAACTTGAGTGGCCATCCAGAAGTTATCCCTGAGGAGCTATGGCTCTTTCTATAGCATAAAGATTTCATGTCTCCAGGGTAAATTTGCACACAAAACTAGAGGTATAGGATACTGAAAATAAGAAATTCTCGTAAATTACAATACATGACAGAGAACTTGGGGGAAAGATTCAGGTTGGGGAGAAATGTCAGTTATAGGAATGTTAATAACCGTTCCATTGTATGGGGCCGTACTCAAGGAGCAGAGATCTGAGGGCGGGTCACCTGATCTGTGTGTGCAGGTGACGGCCAGGTTCCTCCCCTTCCTCCCTGTCCTCTACATTCATTCACCACCGGATCCAGCATTCACTGTGTGCCAGGCAATGGATGGGGTGACACTGGAGCCACTGGGAACAAAGGTAGAATTTTTGAAGAATCTATAAATTCTCACGTGTGACAAGAAGGAGCCATGCTGTTTCTTTACATTAATCTTACCAATTAGACGTGAATTTCAGGAATTCTAAATCCTTCCCTTTAAAAACTTCACTGATCTTAGAGCATTAGGGACTCGTCTTGTGGTGATTTTCTGTAACCCCAAATTAAAGGATATTGTCAAGACAATAAGTTGTGATTGAGATACAGTATAATTTTGGAAGACCTGCTCAATTCCTTTCCTGTGGCTGCTGTAACAAATTGCCACAAATTACCCTAAACTCAAAACAAGAGAAGTTTATTCTCGCCCAGTCTGGAGGTCAGAAATCTGAAATCAGCGGCCCTGGTCTGAAATCAGGCATCAGCTGGGCCATGCTTCCACTGGGAGGTCTAGAGCAGAGTCTCTTTCCTTTTCAGCTTGGTGCCTGCCAGAATCCCTGGCTTGTGGTCGCCTTACTCTGATCTCTGCCTCCAGGGTCACATTGTCTTCTCTACCCCCCTCTCTCTTATAAGGGTACTTAACGGTTGCGTTTAGGACCCACCTGGTCAATCTCCCTATCTCAGGATGCTTAACTTAATCCAACATGCAGTCTTTTCCCTCCCCTCCCCTCCCCTCCCCTCC
>NC_064811.1:185282376-185326127 GCF_023721935.1 Panthera uncia
TTGCCGTGTTCCCCTCCCCTCCCCTCCCCTCCCCTCCCCTCCCGTCTCTCTTTTCGGTAACATTTGTAACATTCCGAGGCTCCAGGATGTGGATGCCTCTGGGGGGCTGTTATTTAGCTCCTGTTCCTGGTGAGGTACCATAGTGGGAGCTAAGACAGCAGGCACACTGATGTCCTGGGGCAAGGCCAGGAGAGGAGCAGAGGCATGGACCAGAGGACATGGGGGAGAGGAGAAAAGAAAGGCACGTTCTGGAGGCACCTGGGTGGCTCAGTTGGTGAAGCGTCCGCCTTCGGGTCAGGTCATGATCTTGCGGTTTGTGAGTTCAAGCCCCACATCGAGCTCTGTGCTTCCAGCTCGATTCCTGGAGCCTGTTTCTGATTCTGTGTCTTCCTCTTTCTCTCTGCCCTTTCCCCGCTGGCACTCTTTCTCTCTCTCCAGAATAAATAAACATTTAAAAAGTTAAAAATAAACAAAAAGGCATGTTCTGTTTCCAAACTTAGCAGAGCTACCCCTCCGCCTTCCTGTCTTCTGTCCATTTCCCCTTCTCCCTCTTCATGCTTTCTTACCCCTTTTCCGTCACAGGACCAGGACTTACCCCTTGTCACAGGCTTCAGGATTAAAGCTGCAGTCACTTATTTATGCTGCATTAGAACCTGGTGTATGTTACATCATCTTTAATTTGTAACCTACACCCTTGTTATCATATACATGTGTATAATACACACGTGCATGTGCGCACACACACACACACACAATGGCTCTGTCTCAAAACTAGCTAATTAAGAATAAAGGAAGAGGTGCCTGGGCGGCTCAGTCCAGTTAAGCATCTGACTTAGCCTCAGGTCATGATCTCACGGTTTGTGAGTTTGAGGCCCGCATTGGGCTCACTGTTCTTTGCACAGAGCCCATTTTGGGGTTTCTGCCCCTCCTCCACTCGTTCTTTCAAAAATAAATAAATAGACTTAAAAAGAAAGACTCAACCTTTCCCTTCCCTATCCTTCTCCAACATCCTTTTTCTTGGAAAAATTTCTCTTCATGTTTATTTTTGAGAGAGCATGAGAGAGTGGGGGAGGGGCAGAGAGCGAGGGAGGCAGAGAATCCCACGCAGGCTCCACGCTGCTAGAGCAGAATCCGATGTGAGGCTCAAATTCACGAATCGTGACATCACGACCTGAGCGGTAATCAAGAGTCGGATGCTTAACAGCCTGAGCCACCCGGGTGCCCCTCCAACAGTTTGCTGCTCTTTTGAAAATGCCATACTCCTGCTCACCAGGGCCTGTGCGTCAAGGAGAGACCTGGATGTAAATCCTGACCCTGCTTATGCAAGGGTTTCGGGTCCGTTGCTGCACCTCAATTTCTGCATCTGTGAAGCAGGGATGATACCTGCTTCCTAGGCTCTATTGAGCGGACTGCATGAAGTAACATTTTTTAAGTTCTTGCCATCATGCCTGGAGCCTAGTTGGTGTGCAGGGGCTGAGATCCTCGGTGTTGATCTGGTGCAGTGCCTGCTGTCTTCCCGGATCCGTGCCGGGCCCTCATCCGGCAATGGGGAACAGAACTCACTTTCTGCCTTTAGGAGACTATTGAGTGAGGCAGACCCAGGAAGGGTGTCTGATACAAGCTGGCAGGAGGCGGGTGATGGTAAAAGGCACTCAGGGAGGGCTTTTTGGAGGAGATGATGAATGAACAGGGTTCTGCAGGGCGAGTGTATTATTTCCTAGGGCTGTCCCAAACTCGGTAACTTAAAACATGGACATTAATTTTCTTAGTTTTGGAAGCTTCTAGTCTAAAATCGAGGTGTCGGCAGGACCCTGCACCCTCTGAAGAATCCAGGGGAGATTTTGTTCCTTGTCTCCTCCAGCTCCCTGTGGCACAGACGGTCCTTTGGTCCTTTGTTTGGGGCAGCATCACTCTGCTCTCTGCCTCTGTCTTCACGTGGTTGTCCACGTGACTCTCCTTGTCTTCTTAAAAGGACATTTGTCATTGGTTCAGAGCCCACCTGGATAATCCAGGATGATCTCCTCTCGAGATCCTTAACTTAATTACATGAACAAAGACCCTTTTGCAAAATAATGTAACGACCGCAAGTCTAGGTGGAACTAAATTTGGGGAAGCCACCATTCAACCCACCACAGTGAGTCAGAGGTACCTGGGCAAAATCCAGGTGGAAGGGGTGCTCTCGGTAAGGGGAGTGGCACAGGGGTGTGCAATGGCTTTCTGTTTTGGGGAAACCACCGTGTAGTCTTCCTAGACCAGGGACTGTGAGGAGAACTGTGTTAGGGAATGAGTGGAGAGGCAGTCATGGATCGGGGCCGGGGGCAGACTCAGCATAAAGTAGTTTAACTTCTGTCACAGGTTGAGGTAAAGGTGTTGAGGTCCCACATGAGAGTTCGAGATGGCTGAACATGTTTGAGAGAGAAAATCAGCAGGGCCTGGGGAAGGATTAAACCTGGCAGGAGAAGAATGGCCAAGATTATTGCTGGATTTCTGATTTGGGTACTTGACTACACGGTGACCCCACTGAGATTAGCAATAAGGGGAACATATAAAGGGGGTGTGCATATGGGGCAGAAGGTATAGGAGACAATGACTGATTTAATTTGGGGCATATAAATTTTAGAGCTCATATGGACATTCATAACTGGGCAACCAGAAGACAGATGAGATATGAAACTGAGGCTCAGAGATAAAAAGGGTGGTGTCTGTGTACAGGGACCAACAGACCATGACAGGGGATGAAGTCACTTAAAAGCTTAAAGGAGAAGGAGAAGGGCAGGGGGCCAAGGATAGAATCCTGGGAGATGCTCACAGGCAAGGAGAGGGAGAAGGCCATCAACCAGGAAGGAGTCACCAGAAGGGAAGGAGAAGGGCTCAGAGAGCCGCTAGGATTCCCAGGAACAAGGGTACAGATGGTTCCAGAAGGAGATATTCCGAGAAGGAGCGTCGTGAGGATATCAGGTGATGAATTCAGACCACGTGCCAGAGAAGACCGTCCTCTCCATAAACTGCCAACAGGGGCCATGAGGTTTGTCTGTGTAGTATAGATCCACAGGGAGCCCAGGCCACTGGCACCTTGCAGGGGGCTGTGGTGGTGCTGTCCTGTTCTTTCTCACAGGCTGCCTATAATAATGGTCTGCACGTAGCCAGCACCCTTCCCGCCCACACATCGTACTCCTCCCCCAACTAAGTGCTTTGCAGATCTTTGCTCCTTTAATCCCCACAGTGAGGTGAGTATCATGTTCATTTTGCAGATAAGAAACAAGGGTATGGAGAGGTCAAGGAGATTTAACCCAAGGGCATGAAACCATTAAATGGTAGAACTGGATACAAACGAGGCTGACCTGACTCTAACACCAGCACCCTTTCCAGCAGGATGCCTGGCTTTGCTGTAACCTTGATCCCACTGAGATCAGAAGTCTTGGAAGAAGACTTCTCAGCTATGAAACTCACGCCCACCTTCCAACAACCAAATGTGGCTACTGCTTCACCAAGCAGGAAGGCAATTCTCAGAATGCCCAGTGACCTCATAGACTTGTTCTCCCTCTTACAGCCCCCCAAAGTGCAAAGATGACCCACAGTCCTATGACATTTGAATTCAACTTTCTCCACATTCTGAGACTCCACTTACATAGCAATGGCTTCTAAGTTCTTTTACACACCAAAAGCTTTTTGATGATACACATCCCTGGGTCCCACTCCAGGCTTATTAAAAAAGAATCTCCCATGGTGTGGTCCTGGGATCTGTATCTTAAAAAAAAAAAAAAAAAAGTAGGTGATTCTGATGCACGTAATCTGGCATTTATTTGATATCACTGTTATACAATGGCTCGTCGATAACGTGAGGTTGTGTTGTGGTTATCTGATGCGAATTTGATAGATGTATAGGATAATGAGCATAGGTTTTTAAAAATCCTTTGTCATTGCTTCTGATATATTTATTAATAAGTCAGTCCGTGGCCTTTTTTTCTTTGTATTAGGACAGTTGATTCTGTCACCCCTTACCTTATTGGCTCAAGAGTAAAGTCTATGCTCTGTTCAAAGCTTGCCTGATTTGCAAAGCTCGTTCTGAGAAAAGGCACGAGGTGTTAACTAGGATTCTAGTTCTGGGAGCGGTCACCTGTGCTGGGCAGGTTTGGACGGATCGGGGGATTGGTTGGTGCCCTCTAGTGGTTGGAACTATTCAACAACCTCTATGGCAAAGACTGACCCACGTGGGCTGCTGGCTTAAAAAGACATTAGTCTGCCTTGGCCTTGCTGTTCGGAGACCAGCTACGTCTTGCCAGGGTGCCTCTTCTCTCCGGCCACAGTATTTTTATGTATAAATTGGAAGGGGTGGACAAGGATATTAGTGACCAGGCAGTCAGCTCATACAAAGGGCTGCCCGGGAGACCGGTCATGTGTGAAGTGTAGGCAAAGGGGCAGGTATGCCTGGCACAGAGCCCCTGTCACAGCCCCGCCACACCACACGCTGAAACGTGAACTCTCCGAGACGGGGATCTTGGGGATCCTGGCTTATTCGTCTTTGTGTTCCTAGCATCTGGCACAGGGCAGAACGTGTTCAGGAAACGTTGAAAGAAAGAGGGCAAGAGGAAGAGAGGTGGGTTGGTGGACTTGCTTCTATTTGTTCAGGAGATGGAAGCGCAGGATTGAGTCTTGCAAAGCGGAGCTTAGCGCTGCACGCTCACATCAGCCACGTGACCCGGAGGGGCTGGCGCGGCTGTTGGGGGCCTCACGCTGCCGGGAGGAAACCCCTGGGTCCCGACACCAGAGCCTTGGAAGCCTCCTGAATTCTTTGTCTTGCGGCATACGCAGGGTCCCCTCTGCTTGCTAGGGCAGGGCGTGGGGTCCCTGCAGCGCAGCTCACGAGGAAGCAAGTTCTGCGAGGGGCCCTTTATGGCTTCTCAGGCGGTCCCCACTGCGATGTTTGCGCACAGCTACTGGCAGAGGCCTTGCGCCAGGAGACCTGGGTACTGGGTCCGGCTGCCACTCCTCTGCAAGGTGGGGACTTGTCAGGCTCCGTGACTGCATGGGCCAGTTCCTTAAAAACCTCTGTCTCCCTTGTACACACACACACACACACACACACACACACACACGCACACACACCCTGTTGCTTCTGTTTCTCTCACCTGGGACCAGTGCACCTAGAATTGTGTTAGCTGCTGGGTGCAGTGGTAAACACACCTGAGAGACTCGGTCTTCTGAGAGAGGCCCTTGCAGTGAGGGAGCAGAGGACTGTGGGTAGACGGGTGATGGTGGGCGGTAGACACACAATGGAGGGGAGGTGGTTGGGCAGCAGGGCGTGGTCAGGAGGGATCCCCAGGAGGATGTGGGCATGGGATGGCCGGGGATTGAGCGGGGGGCAAGGCAGTTCGGGCTGAGGGAGCGTGTGAAGCAGAGTGCGGAGGTACTGAGGAGCCCCTGGGCAGGTGGGCACGGCCTGAGAAGTTTCCTCGCTGCTCCCCTTCTCTGTTTGCTTATCACTGCCTCAGCGAAGCCCTCCTGGCTTTTCTGTTTGGTTGAAGCCTAATATTCAGTCCCATAGCAACATGTACTTGTGACACATAATCACATAGTTATTTAACCGTGTTTGAGTGATTATTTGATAAATAGTCTGTAATTGGTAGAATGGACAGGGGGAGCTCGCTACCAGTGGCAGGGGTCCTTGCCAAAACCCAGGAGAGAAATAACAGGGTGCCTATGGTGGTGGCTGTGGGGATGCTGGGGAGGGGACAGACCAGGCAGATCTCCAGGGGAAGGATCTGTTTGCTTCAGGGCTCTGGAACATCTCTTATTTATTATTATTTCCTCAGAACTTAGTGTGGCATTGGGCACACGGTAGGGACTCAGTCACTTTGGTTACAGAATGCAGGAATTCCTAGTAGATGCCTGCCTGGTGCACAGTGGTGCTTCCTGAATATTTTTCTGACACTTTCGTGAGTGAATGAATGAATGAATTTGTTGCGCTCCCAGCGTCGCATCTTTTTTTTTTTTTTTTTTAACTAATTGATTTATTTTGAGAGAGAGCATGAGTGGGGGAGAGGCAGAGAGACAGAGAGGGAGAGAGAGAATCCCAAGCAGGCTCCGTGCTGCCAGCACAGAGCCCGACATGGGGCTCAAACCCACAAAACCAAGAGGTCATGACATGAGCCGAAACCAAGAGTCGGTGGCTTAACCAACTGAATCACCCAGGAACCCCCCCCCCCCCCCCCCCCCCCCCCCCCCCGCCCCATTGACCTCAAAGGGCCTTGGACCTGGGGCTGCAAAGGAACTGAGAAACAGAGACGACAGTATAGAGAGGCACAGGGGACCTCGAGCCAACAGCCTGAGGTACCGAGGTTTATTGTACATCTCCTTATACACATTTTCAGGAAAAACAGATCAGCAGTGATTAACAAGGGAAGCTTAGCAAAGCATGTCAACAATGTACATCTGATTCAGCTGTTGTACGTATCTTGGGTACGAGAGCAGTCTTGCAGGTACACATGTTCCGATAAGAATCGTTACGATAGAAGCAAAGACAAAGAAGGGAGTGAATGCACTGAGCTATATACAGCTGGCTTCCTTTAAGTCAAACATCCCTATGGGAGTACTAGAGAACAGACCACGTTTTCCAAGGGCAATTCACTCAAGTCCTTTCAGGTTACTTTTAACCTTACGATCTCAAGTTTTCTCAGAGATCTTGGAGCCTGAATGAATATGCACCTATGGTCATTGTGGTCTGTTTCCCATAAGCCCCCACCCGGTGTCCTATCCTAACCGAGAGTCATGGCTGCCGGAGCCTTGATGGAGTGTTGAGTCATCTGGCCGCCTCCCATTTCTTATAGAAAGTCCCAAAGACTGTTGTGTGACCCACCAGATCATGCGCACACAAAGGAGTGTCCTTCTTTGATTACAGGTTTGGGAGATTTCTCGTTTCCCTTCCTACTAAACAGAAAGCCTGATTCTTTGGGAATGCAGGCCGAGAGCTGCCTTCCCAGACTTGGTCCCGCAGTGAATCCTGGTGCGGTCTGTTGTCCGTACCAGGAATCGGGTGAGGAACTTTACCATATTATTTGATTTAATAATTTCAGTTCTTTGACCTGTTAACAATCTTCATTTTCTAGGGGAGGAGACTTAGGACGGGAAAGACTAGTGACTTCCCCACGGTCACCCGGCTGGCGTGGGGCAGAGAGCAGAGGCATCTCTTTCAGGCTGTGTACCCTCCTCTTTGTCCTGGAGAGTCTCAACCCAGGCTGCCCATTAGAATTACCTGGGGTGCTGTGTCAGGACCCAGGCCGATTACATCAGAAGCTCTGGGCCCAGGGCCCAGGCCTCAGTATTTTTCAAAGCTTTCCAGGTGTGGGCGATGTGTGCCCAAGGCTGAGAAACACTGCTCCACTCAGCCTCTCCTGAGACGTTTCTCCCCTGCTTCTGGATTCTTGTGTGATCACTCCTTGGCTATCCCAAACTTGGGATGTTCAAAACAGCACTCTGGCCTCTTCCCCTAAATTTGCACTTCTTCTCATAGCCTCGATTTAGAATTCTTTCACTCAAGGAACGCAGAGATCTGGTGTCATCTGTGACTCCAGCTTTGCCCCCCACGGTCACTAACTTCTACCTGTCCATTCCGTGTATCCTGTTGCTAGGGTGATCTTCCTAAAATGCAAAGAAGCTTTCAGTTGGCTTTAGGAAGAGTATCCCAGCTCCCCAATATGTCCTATCTTGTCCTAAGATACTGGTCTTCTCCTGCTACATTATTTCAGGCAGCCTTCAGTCCTGTGTTAAAAGTACTTGTAGCTTTTTCTCAGAACCCTGAGCACCCTCGTGCCTGCCTCTATGTGCCTCTGCACAGGCAGTTTCAGATGCTCGCAATACCCCTCTTCTCCCTGGGAAATTCATTTTATCCTTCACCACTCTGTTCGGGAACCTCTTCCAGGAGCCTCCCTAGATGAGCTCTGACCACCAAGCTGTTTTCAGTGTTCCTCCTGTGGGCCACCGCGATAGAGCCTTAAATTATGTTGCATTTTCCTGCTTGGTTGTCTGTCTCACCACTGGATTGAGAGACCCCTTACCATGTGGCTTTATCTTACTCAGACTTGTACCTCCAAGCACAGTGCCTTGCATGGCATCGTTGCTCGGTGTGCGTTTGCCAAATGAGGAAGCACCGCGAGATTATACAAAGCCTGGACCCTGACGCCAGGAGGTCAAAACATAATGCCTGAATTGGACAGTACGTAGGACAGCATGGAGAAAGGAAAAGAAAAGGCAGAGAGCCATCAAAAGCGATTCTAGTATCCGGGGTAAGAAGGTGCAAGCCTAGTATAGAGATGTGGATATAGAAATAAGGAAGAAGAAATGATCCTAAGAGAAGCAAGAAAGGAGAGGCAAAACTTATGATCACGTATTATTTTTTGATAAAGGTATGGATGGACATTTTTAGAGAACATCCTGCGTGCTTTCAAAAAAAAAAAAAACAACAAATACATCTAATACAGTATTGGGAATATCTGGTTATAGATTCTTGGACTATTTTTGGTTAAGACTGACATAGCTGTAAAAGGTAGTGATCCTATTTGTGGCAAATACAGCCTCCTATATTTAGGGGGAATCACCATATTATGAAATCTTCTCCTGGAGGTAGAAACCAGAATTCAATGTCCCAGTTTCCCTTGAAGTCCGGGCACAAGAATGGACCTAGGAGCACTTGGGTGGCTCAGTTGGTTGGGCATCCTACTTCAGCTCAGGTCATGATCTCATGGTTTGTGAGTTCGAGCCTCGCATTGGGCTCTGTGCTGACAGCTCGGAGCCTGGAGCCTGCTTCGGGTTCTCTGTCTCCCTCTCTCTCTGTCCCTCCCCCATTCACGCTCAGTCTCTCTCTCTCCCTCTCTCTCAAAGATAAATAAACATTTAAAAGAATTTTAAAAAAAGAATGGACCTAGATTCTGCCAGTCAGACTTTTATTTGGAAGAAGGCAATCTCAGAGAAGAGAGCCGTGTGGGGTCTCTTTCTGGAAAGGGTGGTGGCGGGACACGTACCCTTCAGAACAGCAGTGACAGAGTGGACTGATAAAATCCTCCATTGCTCAGTGTCAGGGTGAGGGCTGTGGCCTCAGTGCCCGGGTGTGATGGGGTCATGCCTGAGAGCAGGCGGGTGGGGTGGGCGATGTTGTTCTGGCTGCATCGCCCCCCAGACCGGTTCTCTGCCTCTCCCAGAAACACTGTAAGCTACGTAATAGCCTTTGACAAATTCAGTTTCTTTTGAACACAGTAGCGGATGCTGTTGCTTGCAACTAAAAACCTTGACCGATGGGATTGCTAACACTCGGTAGGATCTAAGATATTTAGAAGAATGACATCATCAAAATTGAAAATAAAGGACAGGCCACAGTGTAAAAGCAAGTACAAATAAAAAGAAACTAGAGCTTTCACTCTTAGTATCAGAAAAAATGGAATTCAGGCCCCCTCTCCCAAAAAGGCACTTTTATACTAATAGGTATAATTATAAGAAGATAAAGTAGCAAGAAGGAGTTGTAAACTGAATAACATAGCAGCTCCATTCATAAAGTAGGAATTACAAGCAATATAAAGACAAGTCTACATTACTTCTAGTCTGTGACGTTGAGTAAGGCAGAGCTAACTGATAGAGATTGAACTCTTATCCTGGAAACGAAGAATGTACCTTCTTCCTAAGTGCCTGTGTAATATCTGTGAATTAACAGATATTCCAAGAGTATAAACAGTGCAGAAAATATTCAGTGATCATCACACAATAAAATCAGGCATTAATAATAAAGCCAGAGGGGCGCCTGGGTGGCTCAGTCGGTTAAGCATCTGACTTCGGCTCAGGTCACAATCTCGAGGTTTGTGGATTCAAGCCCCACATTGGGCTCTGTGCTGACAGCTTGGAACCTGCAGCCTGCTTCAGAATCTGTGTCTCCCTCTCTCTCTGCCCCTCCCCCATGCACACTCTGTCTTTCAAAAATAAACAAACATTAGAAAATAATAATAAAGCCAGAAGTAAAATGTCTCTTCCACTAGGAGATTAAAAATCTCTCTGTTTACATATTGAAATATTTAAAGAGGAAATGATAAGCTATCTGGGGTTGGGGGTAAGATGAGCCAAGATTGGTCATACGTTGATAATTGTTGAGGCTGGGTGATGGGTACATAGGAATTCATTACACTAGTCTCTCTACTTCTGTATATGTTTGGAATTTTCCACTAAAGAATTTTAAATGTTCTTGGTATAAAGAAGATGTAGAAGAAAAAATTGTACAATTTCTAGAAACCAGCAGTAATGAAACCTATAGAGTACAGATAAAGCAGAGCTCATGAGAAAATGTATAGTCTAAATACTGACATGAATAAAAAAAGAGAAAGAAGTGAATTACATATTCAACTCAAGGATTAGGAAACAGAGAACAAGAAACCAAAGAAAAGCAAAAATAAGGAACAAAACACAGATAAGCAGAAATTAATGAATTAGAAAATAGGAAAAGATAGTACCAAATCCAAAAGCTGGTTCTCTGGTAAAAAATAAATCCTTAGAATCACTCTAGGAAAAATAAAAATAATCTATGATAAGAATTAAAGACTAATCATGAGAGTAAAATGCTTACAGCCAATTGGATCACAGGCTTATTAAAAATAATGCTATCACACCCATCTTTAAAAACAATTTTTTTTAAAATTTACATCCAAGTTAGCATATAAGGCAATGATTTCAGGAGTAGGTTCCTTCATGCCCCTTACCCATTTAGCCCATCCCCTCCCTCCCACAACCCCTCCAGAAACCCTCAGTTTGTTCTCCATATTGAAGAGTGCCTTCTGTTTTGTCCCCCTCCCTGTTTTTGTATCATTTTTGCTTCCCTTCCCTTGTGTTCATCTGTTCTGTGTCTTAATGTCCTCATATGAGTGAAGTCATATGATGTTTGTCTTTCTCTGACTGACGAATTTCACTTAGCATAATGCCCTTCCGTTCCATCCATGTAGTTGCAAATGGTAAGATTTTGTTCTTTTTGATTGCTGAGTAATACTCCATCGTATGTATGTGTACATATGTGTGTATGTGTGTGTGTATACACACATACACACACACATGCATACCTGTCTTTTGACCCAGATGTTTGCATCTGGTTACAAAAGTTTAGGGTTGGACCATAAACGTGATTATATATGTGCCAATAGCAAAGGCGGACCTGATGCACAATATTCTTGTGGAAGGAAAAGTATTTGCAGAGGAATTTTGAAAGACGAAGCAGCTGTGTCATAGCTGATTTTCAGTTAATTTGTGCCTAAAATTGAGATGTGCCCGCGGATAGAATGTGTCTCTTCACGATGATCGCTTCGGCCCTGGGTGACCCCTTCTTTTTTTTTTTTTTTTTTTTTTTTAATTTTTTTTTTTACGTTTTTTATTTATTTTTGGGACAGAGAGAGACAGAGCATGAACGGGGGAGGGGCAGAGAGAGAGGGAGACACAGAATCGGAAACAGGCTCCAGGCTCCGAGCCATCAGCCCAGAGCCCGACGCGGGGCTCGAACTCACAGACCGCGAGATCGTGACCTGGCTGAAGTCGGACGCTTAACCGACTGCGCCACCCAGGCGCCCCAAGGGTGACCCCTTCTGACACTTGCTGTTGCTTTTGGCCAAAAGCTCTGCCCCCAGCCACCACCACCAGCTCTAGCACCAGATGCAAGCAGCTGTTAGTGCCTCCTCCACACGCAGGGCCTGCGTGGATCTCAACACTCAGATCCTCTCTGGGTCCGGTTCTGGGCAGAAATGTGAGCCGAGTGAATCTTGGCCTGTCATCCCCTTCCTCTCCAGCCACCTCCACTCCTTCGTCCTCCCTTCTCTCCACAGCAGGCCACCATGGCCCTGTTGACTTTCCCACCAACGTTTTCCGTTCTGCCCTTTTCCACCGGAAGTCCTACTTCTTGCTCTTGTCTGGAGAGACTGCGTCCTATAGAGTTGCTCATTCTCTCACGTCCCATGGCTCCCATGCCCCGGGGCCACGAGAAGACCACCTTCTCTTTGCTCTGCGAGACCACTTCTAGACTGCCGTAAGTGCGGTCGCATCATGTGACCCAGGGGCTCTGGTGCCTCTGTGTGTTCACCCCTTTACCTCCGTGGTTCTCTGTTTCCACTCTGCCTCAGCCACCAACTGCTGCTTCTCCTCCTTGGATCTCATTATCTCTTGGAAATAGTCCACCTGGGAGAGGGTCCGAGTGCCTCTCTGACCACAGTCTAGTCTCTCCTACACCTTCCGGCTCTCTCATCGCACATTCCACAAAGATTTCATTAGCACCTGCTATGCTCTAGGGACTGTGCACGGTGCTGAGATGCAGGGGTGAACCAAAGCGACCGGTCTCTTCTCACTCAGAACCTGTACCAACTGCACGAGAACAACAGTCAAGAAGGACTTCATTGTGAAGTAAACCCAGGCACATGCTGTGAAGAAAAGCATTGCCACCTGTCCCACTCGAGACACTATTCTGGTCTCCTCTGCATTCTCCAGGCACGATGAGCCCTTTCTTATCCTCGCTTTTTTTCCATGCTGCATCATTCAAGTGTTCTCTTACCAGCTACCCCAGTGCCCTTGCCCCCTTTTCTTGGCAGGCCAACAAACACAGAGTGAATCCAGGTTTATATCTTGTTCTGTTAAACCAGGGTCCTGAGTGATGCTAATAATCGCAGGACAGCATGAATCGAGGCCCTCCCCCCAACTTTTTTTTTAAGTTTTTCTTTATTTTTTCTTTTCTTTTCTTTTTTTTTAGTCGGGGCAGGGGGAGATGCAGAGAGAGAGGGACAGAGAAAATCCCAGTAACAGTGCAGAGCCTGATGCGGGACTCAAACTCACGAACCATGAGATTGTGACCTGAGCCAAAGTCAGACACTTAACTGACTGAGTCATGCAGACGCCCTCCCCCCACCCCAACTTTGATGACATCCAGCCCCAGATGCACCTTCAGGACTGCTTAGCAACGCTCACACTTGTGTGCTGGCTTCCTTGGTGGTTATTCCAGACTTGCTCAACAGTGTAGGGTCTACACCCTTCTTGCTGGAGATGTCTTGGTGTCTTACTTCATAAGGAAAGTAGTTAATACCAAAAAGAACTCTCTGCTCCTCTGTTCTCTGTCCACACACAGTCCTGTGTTAACATTCCTTCTCATCTCCTCCCAGCCCTGCGATGAGGAGCCCCTAGTCCTCTCGGGGACTAACTTCTCCTTTGCTTCTTGCCTGGCCTCTGTTTTCTGAATCCCATCAACTTCCTGCCTCTAAGAATTTGCTCCATTGGTCACCCCTTCTTTTTCTATCTTGCCCATCTCTACTCACTAACTCCTTCCGCTTAACATAAAAAATCACTCAAAATGTCCGTGTCCTGAAACAAACAAGCAACAGCAATGAACACTCTCCTGCTTCTGCTTTTCTTCGTAGCTCTCTTTCTCTCAGCTTCTTAGCCAAGCACCTAGCAAGATGGGCTCCCTTAATGGTCTCTTCTTCCCTTTCACTTGTCACCCCTGCAAAATCCTGCTTCTGTTTTCATGGCCCCAGTAAAACTGTCCTTTGCATCCTGGTGCTGAAATCCAATGGACATTTGACTTCTTTTGGCACTGGGTGCAGGTGACACCCTCCTTCTTGAAGCTCCTTCCTCACTTGGTTTTTGTGACATTGCTTCCCTGGTCTTCCTGTTATTTCTGAGCTCTTTTCAGTCTCTCCTGTGGATTTTTCTTTTTACCTCCACCTGTCCTTTAAATATGAATGCTCCTCGGATTCTGTCCCCTGTGATATAGGGTTTTTTTTAAATACTCTCCCTACTCAGCTTGAGTGATTTCACTCACAACCATGTTTTCAACTGTACCCACACATGCTCATCATGCTAAAGCATCTCTTTCTTTCCCTGGAGACTTTTCTCCTCGACTCCAGATGTGTCATCTCCACCTAGATGTCCCTTGGGCAGATCAGTCCCACTCAGCATTTCAGGACTGGATCCATCATCTTCCTCAACATGCATGAATACATTCCTGTATTGCCAACCTCTGTTTCACATCTCAGTGAATTGTAACTGCCTGCGGCTGCCCAAACAGTTAAGAGCAATGTTGCAGGGGCTTCCTTTCCCCACTTCCCAAGCACCTGGGTTCATTATTCATTTTTTTTTTTCATTATTTTTCTCAAATATATTCACCCCTGCCCTTTAACCACCCCTCAGCACCCAATCGCACTGCCAAAACCTTATTTCAGATGCAATGGCCTTATTTTTCTTTTTCTTTTTATGTTGTAGAGCGGGTTGGGGGGGGGGGCAGGGGAGCAGAAAGAGAAGGAGAAAGACAATCCCAAGCAGGCTCCACACTCAGTGTGGAGCCCAATGTGGCGTTCAAACTCATGAACCATGAGATCATGACCTCAGCCAAAATCAAGAGTTGGATGCTTAACTGACTGAGCCACCCAGGTTCCCCTGCCCATTTTTTAACTGGATTGTTTCTTTGGTGTTAGGTTGTATGAATTCTTTACATATTTTGATATTAACCTCTTATCAGATATGTTATTTGCAAATATCTTCTCCCATTCACTAAGTTGCCTTTTTCTTTTGTTAATGTTCCCTTTGTTGTGGAAAAGCTTTTCATTTTGGCATAGTCCCAATAGTTGTTTTTGCTTTTGTTTCCCTTGCATTAGGAGACCTATCCATGAATATGTTGCTAAGGCCAATGTTCAAGAGATTACTGCCTATATTTTCTTTCAGGAATTTATGGTTTCAGGTCTCACATATAGGTCTTTAATCCATTTTGAGTTTATTTTTTTGTATGGTGTGAGAAAGTCGTCCTTCTTTTGCATGTCACTGTTTAATTTTCCCAGCACCATTTATTGAGCAGACTGTATTTTCCCCATTTTATGTTCTTGCCTCCTTTGTTGTAGATTAATTGGCTATACATGCATGAGTTTATTTCTGGGCTCTCGGTCCTGATCTATTGAGCCAAATGTCTGTTTTTATGTCAGTACCAAACTGTTTTGATTCTACAGTGTTGTAGTATATCTCAAAATTTGGGATTGTGATACCTACAGTTTTGTTCTCTCTCAAGAACATCATAGTGATTTGACAATACTTTTTTTTTCTAATTTTTTTTTTTAACATTTATAACACAGAGCATGAGCTGGGGAGGGACAGAGAGAGAGGGAGACACAGGATCTGAAGCAGGCTCCAGGCTCTGAGCTGTTAGCATAGAGCCTGACGTGGGGCTTGAACCCACAAACTGTGAGATCATGACCTGAGCTGAAGTCGGACGCTTGACTGACTGAGCCACCCAGGCACCCCGTGATTTGACAATTCTATACATAACTCAGTGCTCCCTACGATGAGTGCAGTCATCATCTGTCACCACATAGATCTGGCTATTTGAAGTCTTTTGTGGTGCCATACAAATTTTAGGATTATTCTTTCTGGTTCTGTGATTAATGAATGCTATTGGTATTTCAATAGGGGTTGCATTGAATCTGTAGACTGTGTTGGGTGGTATGGACATTTTAACAATATGGATTCTTCTATTCCATGAGCATGGTATATCTTTCCATCTGTTTGTATCATCTTCAAGTTCTTTCATCAGTGTCTTATAATTTTGAGAGCATAGGTGTTTCACCTTCTTGTTTAAACTTATTCCTAGGTATTTCATTCTTCTTGGTGCAATTGTAAATGACATTGTTTTCTTAATTTCTCTTTCTGTTACTTCATTATTAGTGTATAGAAATGCAACAGATTTCTGTATATTTGTTTTTTTTACCCTGAAACTTTACTGAATTCATTTATCGGTTCTAATAGTTTTCTGGTGGAGTCTTTAGGGTTTTCTCTATATAGTATCATGTCATCTGCAAATAGTGACATTTTTACTTTTTCCTTACAAATTTGGATACCTTTTATTTGTTTTTTTTTTTTTGTCTCATTGCTGTGGCTATGACCTCTAGTACTATGCTAAATAAAAGTGGTGAGAGTGGACATTCCTGATCCTTGAGAGTGACATTCCTAATCTTAGAGGAAAAGCTTTCAGTTTTTCAGCTTTGAGTATGATATTAGCTGTGGGTTTTTCATATATGGCCTTTGTTATGTTGAGGTATGTTCCCTCTAAACCCTCTTTGTTGAGACTTTATCACGAATTGATGTGGTATTTTGTCAGATGCTTTGTCTGCATCTATTGAGATGATCATGTGGTTTTTACTTGCTGATGTGATGTATCATATTGATTGATTTACAAATATTGAACCATCCTAGCATTCCTGGAGTAAATCCCACTTGATCATGGTGAATGATCCTTTTAATGTATTGTTGAATTTGGTTTGTTAATAAATTGTTGAGGATTTTTGCATCTATGTTAATCAGAGTTATTGGCCTGTAGTTTTCTTTTTCCGTAGTGTCTTTGTCTGGTTTTGGTATGAGGATAATGCTGCCCTGGTAGAATGAATTTGGCAGTTTTCCAGAAAGATCTTTCTGTCCCACGAATCAGGAAATGCTGCCTCCCTCACCAGAATTCACCAATGGCTCCCAACTGGCTCTAGGACAAAGTATAAAATCACTTCCATGGTGTCCACAGCCTTCAAAGAGGCCCTGCTGAGCTTCTCTCAATCTCACAGTCTGTGCTTCACCACACTGACCTGGTCGTCATACTCTTCACTGAGAATACTCCTCCTTTTTCTGTCACTCAAGCAAATGCTTTTTCTTCTGTAACAACTGCTCAGACATGCCTTCTGAGAGGATCCAAGCAGATGCTTAACATACCTCTGTCACTGCCCTTTCATCATACCTCCAGTATAGTAATTATCTTGTCATATCATTAATTGTGTGTAAGTCTTACAGTAAACTCCACATACCATATCTGTTCATATTTATATCCAGAGTTTTCTAATGCAGTTCCTGGTACCTAGCTAATGCTCAGTAGAGATTTGACCCTCAGACTCCCTGGTAGCTGTTTCTTCTTTTTCTGTTGCAAGTACAGGGACCCAGAATGGCTGTCTCACATCATGGATCTGTTTTTCTCCCTTTTCCTTTCTTTATCACTTAGGTTTCTTTCTTGCAGTCTCTCTGTTGAGAGAAAACTCTCTTCTCTTGTAGCATATCTTGGATTGTTCTTCCTTCTGTATCCTCCTGAAACCTAGCTTGTCCTGTGAAAATAGACACTGAGATCTTTTGGCCAGGCCCCAGCTCTTGTGGTGCATCAGAAGACAAACCTGGAACCAGGATTGTGTACATGTTCTGACCCGGCTTCACCCTTCTTGCTGTCGTCTTCTCAGCTGATGGGCCTTTTGTCTGCCAGTGCTATTCTAGTCTTGATTCCAAGTTCCTGTTCCTCCTCCTCCTCCTCCTCTTCCTCCTCCTTCTTTTTAATGTTTGTTTATTTTTGAGAGAGAGTGAGAGAAAACACACACAAGGGTGAGTGGGCAGAGAGAGAGAGGGAGACACAGAATCTGAAGCAGGCTCCAGGCTCTGAGCTGTCAGCACAGAGCCGGGTGCAAGGCTCAAACCCACAAACTGTGAGATTATGACCTGAGCCGAAGTCAGACACTCAATCGACTGAGCCACCCAAACACCTCTCAAGTTCCTTCTTCAGAAACTTAGTTACCAGGAAGAATAGGAGGAGGGACAGTTTCCACTAAGAACTAAATTATTATGAAATCATGGTTTCCTTCCTGTCAGTGGTGTGGTACCCACAGAGAGAGAGGTTGGATGTTCCACTAGCCCATCCCTGCTTTCTCCCTCACATCCTAGACTTTCCTATAGAGGTCAGTACCCTCCTACACACCCTCCTGTCCAAGTTTTCACCAGACTCTTGCTTTTTAATCTCTATCAGTGACAAATTTTCTGATCTCCAAATCAGGACTCCTGACATAGGCATTTTTTTTTAATTTGTGAACTTATTTGCTCAATAAACCTTAAGAAACACAATTGTATTGCATTTAAGGGATTTCTATACCAGTTTTACTGAAAAAGAATAAAATTACACTAAATTGGAATTGTTCTAGAAAATATGAACTATAAGTTGCTGAGAGCAGTGAAGCTGTTTAGAAAAAATAAGAAGATGAGAAAGGGAGAAAATTATATGTTCTATTTTAGCCAGGATTTTAGCGAGAGATTTTACAAAGTTTAATTTAACCCAAACTGCTTTTGTATTAGCCAAGTGTTGAGAGAGAGCATGAGCAGGGGAGGGACAGAGAGAGAGAGAGAGGGAAACAGAATCTGAAGTGGGTTCCAGGCTCTGAGCTGTCAGCGCAGAGCCTAACATGGGGCTCCAACCCATGAGCTGTGAGATCATGACCTGAGCCAAAGTCAGACGCTTAACCGCTGAGCCACCCAGGTAGCCCTAAAGTTATTGTTTAAATAAATTAGAAGAGGAGAAATCACAAAGGACATGAGAGAGATTGCCTAAAATGATAGTCATTGACCATCCATGTCTGGGAAGTGAGGGCAAAGGCAATGTTACAGGTTGAAACGTATCCTCCGGAAAGATTTGCTGGAGTCCTGCCCCCTCAGTCCTAAGGTTATTTGGAAATAGGATCATTGTAGATGTGATTAGTTGAGGGCCCTTAATCCAATATGACTGTTGTCTTCTAAGGTCATATGAAGACACAGGGAGGACACCGTGTGACACAGGCGGAGACTGGAATTATGCAACCTCAAAGCAAGCCATGCCAAGGACAGTTGACAGGACTAGAAGCCAAGAGAAAGGCATAAGACAGATTAGAGCACAGCCCTGCCGACACCTTGACCTTAGACTTCTAACCTCCAGAACTGTGAAAGAATACATTTCAGTTGTCTTACCCAGTTTACCATAATTCATTACCACAGTCCTAGGAAACTAATAAAAGCAGGAAATGAATGTCTGAGGCTATATGCTTCTAATAAGGGTGACACATGGACCCATTTTTCGCCTTGGTGGCAGCAGTATCCTGTTCACATTTTGGTAGTTCAGCCACCACTCCCTCTTTTTAAGGGAGGCGTTCTTTTTTTTTTTTTTTTTTAATGTTTGTTTATTTTTGAGAGAGAGAGAAGGGCAAGCAAGCGCACAAGCAGGGGAGAGGCAGAGAGAGAGAGGGAGACACAGAATCTGAAGCAGGCTCCAGGCTCTGAGCCGTCAGCACAGAGCCCAATGCAGGGCTTGAACTCGTGAATTGTGAGTTCATGACCTGAGCCAAAGTCGGACGCTTAACCAACTGAGCCACCTAGCGGCCCTGAAGGAGGCATTCTAAATACCTAATGCATGAGAGCTCAGGGCTGAAATGGGAGCAAACTAATTGCTCCTAAATTATGGTCAGTTCATACAAAAAGTGATTTGCCCCACTGTAATCAAGTATCTTTCATTTGTGAAGTTATGGAGTGGATGTCTGGTTGATGTTAGGTAAATGCATTGAAAGATGATTTGCCAAAATTTTTTTGTGGAAATAAAACTTGCCTAATGGTGAGCCCATTGAGTTGACCATATTTGGATGAATTCATTGAACTTAGATTTGCTGATTTACTAAATTTGTCTTTCGTATTGAATAGAAATGACTAATAGCAAACGGTTTTTGGGGTGCCTGGGTGGCTCAGTCGGTTAAATGTCTAACTTCAGCTCACGTCATGATCTCATGGCTGGTGAGTTTGAACTCCACATCAGGCTCTGTACTGAGCTCAGAGCCTGGAGCCTGCTTTAGATGCTGTGTCTCCCCCTCTCTCTCTGCCCCTCCCCTGCTCATGCTCTGTCTCTCTCTCAAAAATAAATAAACTTAAAAAAAATTTTAAAAGATAGAAAACATTTTTCTGGAATGACTTAACTGCTTTTCAGTTTTGTCAGTTCTGTCTAGCAGTATTGAAGTAAGATTCAATTTCTTGAAGGCTAACAATCATAGATCACTTTAGCTCTCTTATGAATAAATATATTTAGGATCTAGTAAAGCATATTTTATCACTAGGAACTATTTCAGAGCTTTATATGGAAACTTTTCAGCTAGAGTGCCCATTTTGGTTTGACTTTTTTCAAATAGCAGTTTTAGGAATGTTCTTCAAATTTCTTAAATACTCTATAACCCTTCATTGGTAATTTCTAGCCAGTAATAGACAAACTTTAGTATGTTATATAGTTTTCCCTGTTCCTTCCTAGCTTGTTTTTTTTTTTTCTTACCTCTATTTCAACTTTTAAAAAAACCTATTTTACCATTTTGCTTCTTCATTTACACTTTTGTACTTATGGTGTGGATATATTGAATTTTAGGCACTCATCAAACAGACAGTCTTTTTTTTTTTTTAAGTTTATTTATTTATTTTGAAAGAGAGTGCATGAGCAGGGGAGGAGCAGAGAGAGGGAGAGACAGAATCCCAAGCAGGCTCCATGCTGTCGGTACTTGGCCTGATGCAAGGCTCAAACCCATGAACTATGAGGTCATGACCTGAGCTGAAATGGAGTCTGATATTTGACTGATGGAGGCCCCCCAGTCTTTTGTACTAATACCTTTAAGCATCACTACTTTGAAAGGTTTTACCACTTCATGTTGAATCTTTCTGCAACCCCCTTCCAAATCTATATATGTCTATTGCTCCCTGTTAGAAACCAAAGTGTTGACATTAAAAAAAAAAAAGGCATTTATAAAAATACAATATAAATGAGCAGTTTGTAAAGTCAGGAATAAGTTGTGGTGCTTTTGGTAGTTTCCACAGCTTTTAAGTCTGCTTTATAGTTTTGGTTACAATTTAGGACTTGCCTTGTGATTTAAAAAGTAGTTGTTTTGCAGCAGCCACTTTGTAGCCAATGCTACTGAATGTCAATTTCTTGTGTGTTTCGCATTTTAGATTCTGTGAGTCTTTTTCTTTTGCATAAACTAGAAGCCAGCTACTCCTTTGATGAAATATTTTAACAAACCTGTGAATCAGGGGATACCAAAAGGCAATGGATAAAGCTGAAAATATGTTATTGCAAGAGAGAAAATCCAACTCATCATTTATAAAATCCTGACACTTGAGAAAGCGTCAGCACTTGTACTTTGAAATATATAGGGGATTCTCATTCCCCACAGCATATCTGAAGCCCAGAAATCCCTGATATATATTGAACTTTGAGTGGCTAGGGAGAAACTAAAACCCAACTAGAAACCAAAACTAAATTCAGATATAGGGGGGATGATTGTTTGAAGGCAATGGAATCCTCTCATATATGACTTCTGATGAAGCATCGTAGGGAATGCCAGCTGTTAAACTGCCCACCTCCCTTGCTACTGGTAGGTATATAGGCTGGATTCTGGCCAAAGGATTGTGGGCACTTGAGAGGTTCCACCTGTAGGCCAGGCCCACAAAACTTCCCTTGTCCTTCCTCCCATGTCCTGCTTTGACTGGTTCCAATGTAGGGCAGAGCTAGGGCAACCTTGGAGCCATGTGTGGATTATGTGGAGTCACATGATGGAAGGAAGCCTGGTCCCTGGAGAGCTGCCTGCTGATCAAGGACACGTGCTTTAGGTTTGCCCTGAGAAAGGAGGTTCTATCGTGTTAAATCAACAAAACTGGGCAGTGATCCGTTACAACAGCCAGCCCTTCTGATCATAATATAAAGATTATAGAAACTATCGATTTTAAAATTTGGTCATTCAGCTGGGGTGCCTGGCTGGCTCAGTCAGTTAGGCATCCGACTTCAGCTCAGGTCACGATCTCACAGCTTGTGAGCTCAGAGCCTGGAACCTGCTTCGGATTCTGTGTCTCCCTATCTCTCTGCCCCTCTCCTGCTCATTCTCTGTCTCTTTCTCAAAAATAAATAAATGCTAAAAAAAATTTTTTTTAATTTGGTCATTTAGGGCACCTGGGTGGCTCAGTTGGTTAAGCACTTGACTCTTGATCTCGGCTCAGGTCATGACCTTATGGTTCGTGGGTTCAAGCCCCATGTTGGGCTCTGTGCTGACAGTGTGGTGCCTGCTTGGAATTCTCTCTCTCTCTCTCTCTCTCTCTCTCTCTCTCTCTCTCTCTCTTTCTCAAAACAGATAAATAAGCTTAAAAAAATGGGTCATTCAGTGAACGACCTTTTATGTTATTCCTTGGCTATTATTTTATTATGGAAGATGAGCAAACCTTTACTGAATTTTTTTTTTCCAGGAGCTATTGGGACATTGATACGTACTAATCCTGTCTCAAGATCACCACAGCACTTTGAGGTAGGTTGCTTTTTTTTTTTTTTTAATCTTTTCACAGAAGCAGAAACTGAGGCAGAGATGTTTAAATAGCTGGCCACGGTCACACAGCTGGTAAATGGTAGAGCTGGAATTCAAACCCAGGCAGCCTGGCTCTGTAACACTCTCCGTTCATTGCCCTTGAGCGACAAGGAGAATTTCACATGAGACTCCCACAGATCTGCTTGTCAGGAAGAGAATTCCAGTGCTTCCAAAACCCAGTCTCGGGCTCCTGAGTTAAGAGGTTTAAGCTGTACAACTCAACACCCTCAATTCCGACGGCAGTTCCCAGACCTGGGGGCCCGTAGCAACCTTATTTCTGCGCAGCCTGTAGGGTTTCGTGGATTTGTCCATCCTGAAAGAGAAGTAAGAAAAAGGCTGAAATAGTGTCACAAAGGCTGCTGCTGTGACGTCCCATCCCCCTGTCTTTACCCTCTGTCTGGCAATGGGATTAAATCTAGGGGGGGTCAGTGTAACTTTTCCCATTTCGTTCAAACCCGTGTCTAGCCCTGGCGACTTGTACGGTGCTTGGATAACTCAACCTGTGGCTCAGGTTTTTTAGTTTGCTGCTGGCATCACAGATGGTCGCCTTAGACACCTGCCCTCCCCTCCCTACCCACTCTGGGAAGTCGCAAGAAAACAGAGCAGCCTGTAGCAATGGTATCACACAGCTGGGGTTTAACCCACTTAATAAGTGTTGCCCAAGACCCTATTTTCAATGCACAAAATGACCGATATCACGGAGATGCTTCTTCAGATGCCTTGGCCCGTAAGAAATCCCTTCTAACTCGTGCCGGGTTTTGAGGGCTTCAGTCGAAATAGCTTCTTAGGCTTCAGATTCGATTTTGAGCTGTTACATTATGAAGCGCCGGTGCGGGCCACGCAGGAGTGATAATGACGTCAAAAAGTGTCACAGAACGTGTGGGAACAAATACACCCTGGAAATGTTGAAATGCTTTGGAAGCAAGTGTATCCTGTTCCAGGCAGACCTGACTTGCTAGACTTGCATTTTGCCCAATGGCCAACCCATGATTGTGCCAAGGAAAACCGTCAGTGGTGTGGTGTCCCCGAGCTGTCACCGCCTACTTTTTTGCAAGAGGGACAAATAAACGACTCCATAGAAGGATAAGATGTCCTTATCTCTGAACAGGGAAGCTTAACTCCTTCTACCTGAAGCTATGTCAGGGGCCATGCTCGGAGGAGAACTCTGGGCGGCTGCCAGCACTGTGGGGTGACTGAGCCACACACCTGACCTGTCACACCACCCAGTGTGCCATTACCTGCAGTCACCTTATCTGGGTGGCACAACCTTCCCAGAGTGAGCTGGGATGTTCTCATTAAACTTGATGTATTAATTTTCTTTCTATCCTTTAAAAAATTTTTTTTATTTATTTAAATTAAAGTTCGTTAACATACAGTGTCATATTGGTTTCAGGAGTAGAACCCAGAGACTCATCTCTAACATACAACAGCCAGTGCCCTCAAGTGCCCTCCCTCATGCCCGTCACCCATTTAGCCCATCCCCCCACCCACCTCCGTTCCAGCACCCCTCAGTCTGTTCTCTGTATTTAAGAGTCTCTTATGGCTTGCCTGCCTCTCTGTTTTGATCTTATTTTTCCTTCCCTTCTGCTATGTTCATCTGTTGTGTTTCTTACATTATGCATATGAGTGAAATCACGTGATATTTGTCTTTCGCTGACTGACTTATTTTACTTGGCATAACACATTCTAGTTCTTTGATGTATTAAATTTCTATCGCTGCTGTCCTAAATCACCCCAAATACGGTGGCTTAAAACAACACAAATTTGTTCTGTTCTAGTTTTGGAGATCGGAAGTCCTAAGTGAGATGTGGACAGGTCTGCTTCCCTCTGAATGCTCCAGGGGAGACTGTTTCCTCGCCTTTTGCAACTTCTAGCGGCCACTTATACTCTGTGACTCGACGCCTCCTTCTTGATCTTCTTCATTATCACAGAGCCTTCTCCCCTCTGTAGTCAAATCGCCCTCTGCCTTCCTCTTGTAAGGACCCTTGTGACTGCGTGTAGGACCCACCCGGATAACCCAGGATAATGTCAAAACCCTTAACCTAAACACCCACAAAGTCCCCGTTGCCCTATGAAGTGACATCGACAGGTTCTGGGAATTGTCACGTGGCTATCTTTGGGCTCCATTTTTCTGCCTCTTTACATTGAGACATACTATGCGGCCGCCACTGAGGCAGACCCAGTTTGGGGTTAACTATTCCCCGGAACGTGTGAGTGCAGAAGGCTAGGGCTGGGGTTTTCCGGGACTATTCAACCGCTTTGGGGGAAGAAGACATCTTTCAGTGCTGGCGATCTTGCTCCTACAACGCACACACTCTTGTGCATTTTTCATTCTTTGTCTCTAAAACGTCTGTCTCAGTGGTTATGCTCCATGCCAGTTTATTTCCTTGAGTGGAAATAGCCGGATCTCTCACTAGAGCTGCTCTGACTTCAAGGCCTTCCCACCCTCAGTGCTGTGTAGTCGAAACAGTATAGAAAACACACCAGGATGCAGCCTCTTGCCCTGGTTGTGCCGCTAATTAGCTACTGATCTTGGTCAAGCCATTGAATCTGTGTGGCCCTAGCAGTTAGGTTTCATATAAGGAAGTTTGTCTATAGCTGAATTTCCCCCCAAATGGGATCCATAGAACACTAATTGCAAGAACTGCTATGTGGGGGAAAAAGGGCACAAGTAAATGGGGAAAATATTTTAGCGTGTGTATAGCTCCGTTCCTCTTGGAGAACCAAAGTGCACTTAAACATAATCAAGGTTCTGAAAAGTCCTGCATAAATGCAGTTGGGTAGCTCTTAAACCCGGTGTTTTATGAATTATACTGAGATCACAGGGCACCCCTGCCTTTTTTTTTTTTTTTCTTAAATACCAAAGAGCAGAGTTGGGGAAATACTCATTACATTGGTCTCTAATGAAATCATGATTCCTGCCCCTTTAAGATGACTTTTGAAACAGGTATTTTGCCAACAAACTGATCCCTGAGAAGAACAGACTATGTCCCATATTGCCTTATCTAGCTTTCTGGGGGCTTTGCTCATTTTCAGCATCAATTTTTGTTTTGTTTTGTTTTGTTTTTAAAATATAATTTATTGTCAAATTGGTTTCCATACAACACCCAGTGCTCATCCCAACAGGTGGGCATCCTCAATGCCCATCACCCATCCTTCCCTCCCTCCCACCCCCCATCAACCCTCAGTTTGTTCTCAGTTTTTAAGAGCCTCTTATGGTTTGCCTCCCTCCCTCTCTGTAACTTTTCTCCCCCCCTTCCCTTCCCGCATGGTCTTGTGTTAAGTTTCTAAAGATCCACATATGAGTGAAAACATATGTATCTGTCTTTCTCTGCCTGGCTTATTTCACTTAGCATAATACCCTCCAGTTCCATCCAGGTTGCTGCAAATGGCCAGATTTCATTCTTTCTCATTGCCAAGTAGTATTCCATTGGATATATAAACCACATCTTCTTTATCCATTCGTCAGTTGATGGACATTTAGGCTCTTTCCATAATTTGGCTCTTGTTGAAAGTGCTGCTATAAACATTGGGGTCCAAGTGCCCCTATGCATCAGTACTCCTGTATCCCTTGGGTAAATTCCTAGCAGTGCTACTGCTGGGTCATAGGGTAGGTCTATTTTTAATTTTCTGAGGAACCTCCACACTGTTTTCCAGAGCGGCTGCACCAGTTTGCATTCCCACCAACAGTGCAAGAGGGTTCCCGTTTCTCCACATCCTCGCCAGCATCTGTAGTCTCCTGATTTGTTCGTTGTAGCCACTCTGATGGGTATGAGGTGGTTTCTCAGTGTGGTTTTGATTCGTAGTTCCCTGATGGTCTCCTCATCAGTTTTAATGGAGACATCAGGCTCAGGAGCCGGAAGCTGTGGGCCAGCCCTGTCCAGGACATGGCCCCATGAGGTGGAGGCGTTTCTCCCTGCCATCTGTCCTTTCCCATTTGCTTTACTCCCTAAGTATTTCTACAGTCTCTGTGAGGAGTTTAGCCTTGCAACAGAGGAGACTTCGAGAAACATAATGTTTTTGTTTTGTTTTGTTTTTTTAATTCCTTGGTCCTCAGAAGCCAACAAAAGGGAAAGAAAGCAGCAGAGGGTCACTTCACATTATGGGAGGATCTGTGCTTAGTCAATCCTTTGGAAAATCCTATAAGGCACATACTCCCCTTGAACAACGAGAAGCCCAAGGCAGAGGGAAGATAAATAGCTTGGCCAAAGCCACATGTCCAGCTAGTGGCAGAGTCAGGATGGAGCATTGCTCAAACGAGCTGTGAGGAGGTGTGACCAGCAGAGAAATCCAGGGCCAGGTGGGGAAGGGAGCCATTCCCCCGGGAAACTCAGGGCTATGGGAAGAGCCCTGGGCTGGGGGTCAACAAAAGATCCAAGGTCAAGTCCTGGTTCCATGACTTTGGACAATTCACCTAACCTTTCTGGCTTCCTCAGAGGACGAGTAGGCAGATCAAACACTTCCAGGTCTAGGAGAGAGGCTACGGTTTGAAGGCAGAGGAAAGGAGGGACAGAAAACAGGAAGCAGGTAAAAGCTTGCATGCACTCACAGAGCATTTATGAAACTCTTACCATGTGCCAGACGCTGTGCTAGGGCCCTGGGATCCACAGAGAACACAACAAATCAGAGCCCTTTCCCTCAAGCACCTTGCACACTAGAGGGTGACGGTGACGGTATGAGGGTTGGTGGTGGTGAGTGCTAGGGAAAATAGAGCAAAGTGAGGAGGCTAGGAGTGGGGTGGCCCCCTAAATTACAGGGTGATCAAGGAAGATCTCCTGCAAAGCCGACATTTGAGCAGACTTGAAGGAGGCGGAGTAATGAGTCCGGTGGATCCCAGCAGACAAGCATGCCAGGCGGGGAAGCAGTCCGTGCAGGAGGGCTGAGGCACAGGACCCAGGACCAGGGCCGCCAGGTTCTGGGACCCACAGGGAGGCCAGCGTTGAGGTTGGAGGGCGGTGGGGAAGGAGGACGATGAAAAGACATGAGGCTGGTAAAGCTGACCTCTTTTCAGTGTGCAAAAACTTGGGAGAAAATTTAGTGATATTGTAATTCTTCATGTTCAACATCACCATTAGAAAAATTGCAAATGGAACATTTTGTTACTTGGCCCAAGATTCAGGAAGGCAGGGCCGATCATCCTCGGACAGGCTCCATATCCGAGAGATAAATGGCTTCCTCAGAATTGTCTTTCCCCTTTCCTGGGACCAGTTCTCTCTTCTCTCTCAAGGACATCTGGGGTCTGCTTGTGACTTACATGTGCACAGAGCAATGACTTTGAACATTTGTCACCGTTTTATCTGGTGTTATGTGCCTCTTGCAAACATTGACATGGAAAGCAGTCTTGCTACCATTGGATGGGTTGCCTTGTGAATGCCACGAGCTTCTTTTCCATCAGTGCAGCGTCCCGACTCTGCAAGGAACTAGCTGTGTGATCTTGATCCCATCTCTGAAGTCAGTCTGAGTGTTGCTTTCTTTGTCTGGAAGTGGATGGGTGTGGACTAGATAAACTATAAAGTCCCTTTCCGTCTGAAAAGCCTGTTCTACGCTCTCTAGCAAACAACATTCCCTCCCTGTGTTTATCTCCTCTCGGAAGTCAAACCTGCAATTACCCACTCCACTTTTATGCTGCATGTAAGGCATGAATAATTCACAGACGGGCTTGCAAAATGGGACTGGAGGACCCTTCAGCTAATTCTCCTGTGCCCTAAATAACTAGTGCTCACATACCAGAAAGGTGATCAGGACACATTCTAATTTTCTTCCTCCTTTAGCCTCTAGCTCCCACGAGGTCTAAATAACAATCCATTGCCTCTCATACATTTATACAGTTTTACAGCTGGAAGGAACCTTCAAGATTCTGTAGTTCAAGTTCTTTATTGGTCAGCTCAGGAGACCGAGGCTCACAGAGGTCAATGACTTGCTTTGATGGGCATGTTCAAGAGGGCAGAGCAGGGACCAGAATCTAGTCCCCCACCTGCTGGCTGAGCCTCTTTCCCCCACCTCTGGCTGCCTCCATTTTGCCAAATGCTAACCCCGCCCCTCAAATTAGAGATGCTTGAAAATACTTTTGGGGGATGATGACAAAGAACTTTGAAAATAAGAATTTTGTTTTTAAATATGCACCCATAGACCCAATGCAGCTGAGAGGGAGAAGAAGGCCAGTTTCTCTAGAAATGCCAGATTAAAAAATGTAGTGAGGCTCCGATCTGCAGCATTTGACCTTCAGTGATACAGTTTACAAACCCTGAAAGATAAATGAAGAAAAATGAGACTCAAAAGAATATGCTTAACCTGAAAGGCTACAAAGTTTTACCATTGGCAATGAATGAGTTCTGGGGATCCTATGCACAGCAAGGTGACTATAGTTAACCATACTGTTTTGTATACTCGAAATTTGCTAAGAGAGCAGATCTTGATTCCCATCCCCATGCCCCTACCCCAAATACAAACCCAAAAAGAAACTGGAACTATATGGAGACAATGGATGTGTTAATTGGCTTGATTTGGGTGATCATTTCACAATGTATGCATATTAAAACATCAAGCTGTATACCTTAAACATATGCAATGTTTATATGTCCATCATACTTTGATAAAGCTGCTAAAAAAAGAAAAAGAAAAAGAAAAAGAAAGAATATTCTGAACACCTCATTGTTGTATTTTGTCCCTTCCAACACTAGGTGTCCCCTTGGCTAGCAAATCGTGGCCAGAGCGGGGCTTCCGTGCACAGCCTTTATGGAGTGACAGTGAAAGGCCAGGGTCAGCAACAAATCCCATGCAGTCCTGCCTCAGCAGGAGGTGCAAAAAAGAGAGCGAGGGAGGGGCTTCTGAGGGGCCTCCTGTTCCCACAGAATCGTCCGCATACCTCAGGAAGAGTCCTCCTTGAGCTGAAGCCACTGGCTGTAATTAGAATGAACAGATTAAATGTGAGAGGAACACGGTCAAAACCTAATTTCCACCACGGGAAATGAGCATGGCCCAGAATAGATCCGGAGCGTGATTAAATTGTGGAGGAGTGGAGAGGGGCTCTGGAGACAGGGTGGGTTGGCACGCATCCAGCCAGGGGCTGCCTAAGCCCTGCACTTGGGTCCCTCGAGGAGCCAGATGGGGGGGGGGGGGGGGGGGGGGGGGGGGGCGTGGTCCTTTGCCGATGGTGCAGAGTAACAGAATGGTATGTATTTTTGGATGGGTCCTGCCCAAACAATCCAGAGCCATTTAAAAAATAAATAAACATATATATTTAGAGTGTGTGAGAGAGTGTTTCTGAGGCAGAAAGAGAGGGGGACAGAAGATCCAAAGCAGTCTCTGTGCTGACAGCAAAGAGCCCAGTGTGAGGCTGGAAGTCGTGAACCATGAGATCATGACCTGAGCCGAAGTCGGATGCTTAACCGACTGAGCCACCCAGGTGCCCCTCCAAAGCCATTTTTGTCACTGAATGTCAAGTTTCTAGGGAAGTTTCTGGTCTCCATGGCCCAGGACACCTCCAACGCCAACCTGAACTTAATAATTGGTCATCTGGCTGGATCACCAGGGCCCTGGATGTCTCTGCTTTGTAGGTGGACTTTGTGGGCACTTACAAGGCAGCTGGTAATCAACAGATGGGGCCCAAGATGGAAAGAAACTGTTCAACCAATCAGAATGCCAGTCCAAACGAAAATGGCTCCTTGAGTGTTCCTGCCCAGCCAACATGCTCTTGCACCCCCAGCTACACCTAAACTGTAAAAAGTTCCCCAAGGGCACTTAGCCCTGAGCCGAGTCCACACCACCACTGTTGGATATGAAAGGATGCGTTCTGGAACCATTGCTTTGCCAGTGCAGTAGCTAAGAGTCCAGACTTTGGGCCATGGGCAAGAGACTTAGCTTCTCTGAGGCTCAGTATGCTATGGATGTGGTTTCCCGTAACGTGTGATAGTACTGTTATCTTCACAGAGCTGTCGTGAGGATCCAGGAAGTTGATGTAGGAAGGGTCCAGCACAGAATCTGACCCCTGGTACAAAAGCTTAGTAAGTGGTATCTTGTTTTCAGGGGCTCTCTTCTCTTCCCCTGTCTCAGCCATAATGGAACTGGTTAAATCTGCATGGACAGACCTGATTTATCAGGCCAGGCCATGTGTATGGCTAGATGTATGCTAGATGGCATGCCCTGGGCATGAGTTTCGTGCCCCCACCCCCACCCCCCACCTCCAATCCCCCCAGGAGCTCAGAGGCTAGTAGGGGACACATAGATACGTGAAGGCAAAACATTATATAAGGGCTCTGAGATGTGTGGCTGTTGGGGGAGTTGAGAAAACTTTATAGGAAGTCCTCAAGGGATGAGTGAGTTTACCATGTGGATAAGGGGTACATGCTAGGTGCGAAGCGTGCTCATGGCCAAGGCCTGAAGTGCAACTCAGTGGGGCTCGCGCATTGAGCACGTGAGGGCTGGTGGGAGAAGGGACGCCAGGTTAGCCTGATGTTCAGGTGCTCGAGGGCATTGTGTGCTCCCCTGGACAGCTTGAATTTGATCTTTTGAAAGCCTTTCAGCAGATTGGTCTCAAGAAGAAGGACTCTCAGGAAGAGCAGAGGGGGGAAGAGGTGAAACCTGGAGGCAGGGGGCCAGTGGGCAGGTTGCCGCAGGAGGAAGCCTGAAATTGTCAGGGGTAGCACCCGCGTCGTGTTTCTGATCCAGCGCCCAAGGGGCTTGGGGACCTGTTGGCTGGGGACGAAGGGGAGCAAAGGGGGTGACTCCAAGCTTCCCAGCTCGTAGGATGGCACAGATGCTTCGGAGACCCACGGGGAGGCTCTTCAGCTGGAGGTGCATGTGGGCAACCCAGGTGGGGTGTCCAGGGAACTGTGGAGGCAGAGGGGGCAGCGCTCAGCCGGGCTCGGGGAGAGATGCAGGGGAGACTGGAGCGTAGCTGAAGCCCTCAGTCAAATCTCTCAGACCTTTTAAACCATATGTGAGTTATTCCAAGTGCAAACCGCTCACAAGATCTTAACAGCTCTGTGCAAGGTGTGAAAAACTACAATGAATGATCACAAGTGCGGTCTAAACCGTGTGCTTCATAGGGCTGATGACTTACTCATCTCTAAAACTCCAACCCAAATCCAAACTTTTCAGCCTCTGGAACCAAATATTGTACACAAAATATGCTCCACCTCTGTGGGACACAGACAAATGTGAATGTTTTCTGGAGTCAGCACGGTCCCCCGTGTCTTCTGCAGCCCGTGGCTGGTGGCCTTAGGGTGTCTCCGAGGCACTGTGGGGGAGTCACAGACCTGAATCATCAGAGGAAGACGGAACAACCAGCTGAGAAAGTTTGACGTTAGCAACCGTCTCCTGCCTTCAAGCTTATAGAAGAGTGGCAACCTTTTGTAAGAGCCCTTCCAGCCCTCAATTTTTCTGATCACAACCTGTGTCTGATGACCACCGTGGGTCCTGTAACTGGAATGGAAGTCAGCCAGAGTCTTCTGTTCTCCAGTCAGGTTTTATGACAAATTACGTAGCTAAATAGAAGATGCCACATTTTACCGGTAAAAGAAACACAGTTTGATTATTAAACATGTTTAGATGGCAGCGGAAGTCAGGAAAGGATGTATTAGAGTGGCACAGATATATTTAACCACATTTCAGCTAATCACGTCACCTTCAGAGGTCTGACCCTGAATGCTGGGCGGCAAAGGGACTCACAAAATACTTCCGCGGTCGTGATTTAAAACCCGTTTTAACGGAGCACTGGATTTTCCAGACTGTTGCCTCCCCTCTCCCTTATTATTAATTCACTCTTCTCCACACAGCAGAAGAGGCACGGCTGGGGTCCAATGGCATGTCCTGAGGACAGGGGCTGCGTGCAGGCTGGCGGGACCGTGAATAGGTACAGAAGTGTCCCTCCAGATGACTGTGCTGTGGACCTCCTGCCCACTTGCGTTCCAAATACACACTTCAGATACATTGCTTCCTCTAACAACTTCTTAGCCACATTGGCGATGAAGTATGTTGACTCTATGCTCGTGGGCAAGATCTTGTCACTTTTCGGGACTGTGCTCATGTCAAACAAACACCTCATCCCTTTTCCTGCCCGTCCGAGAACTTAAATGTCATTGACATGGAGGAATAAGAGGCCTGCTGTCCGAACTGTTGCCTCGGCTCAGATGATGATAAAAAAGCCAGAGCAGGGATGCCATAGTTGAGAGGGACAGGGTGGGAGACGTGAGATAGTGTGAGCAAGCCATCTGTCCATTCATATCCACCCCGATGAATGCCGCGTGTGTCCTAGTTTTCCTAGAAGACCCATATCCTCTACTGGGAAACTGAAGCTTGGAAGCGGGGACAGGTGTTGACTTTGGATGGGGACCAGAAGGGGAATCTCTGCCAAGCTCTCCTTAGGATTGTTACTGCGTCCCCAGGGGTTGGGGAAGGATGGCCCTGTCCTGTGGAGGCAGGTGGGGAATTGGGTGGCGGGGGGCTCGAGGGGAATTCAAGCTGGACGTGAGTCAGGCATACCTTTCAAACCGGACCATCCGTGAACTTCTGTCGTACTTCCCTCTGCGTAGCCCTAGCACCCAGCAAAGCCTGGCTTCGGTTGGGACGGAGAGGGTTGTATCTGTAACTTCTGTTTCTCCACATGCTTCCTCCGTTCACTCAACCTTCTAACACACTTGGCAGATGTGGTATTTAGGAGGAGTCCCAAGGGGCAAGGTCAGATCTCAAAGATAAGGGGTGAGGCTTGGAATAAAAGATTCAGAGGGGCGGGGGTGGGAGGGAGGGAGGGAGGGAGGGAGGTGCAGGCTGATGCCAGGTGAGCAGAATGTGATGTCTGGAGTACTGGTCTGTGAAGGGGGCCAAGGGCAGGATCAGCCCCCAGAGGGCTGTAGGGGACAAGGCCGGTGTGTGGGAGCAAGGACAGGAAGCAAGAAGGGAACTTGGGCAGGGACTGCAGCAGGAGGAGAGAAGTAGGAGCCGTGTCCTGATCCTGGAATACAAGGCAGAGAGCCCAGGACTCAGGCCTGGGCCACACGGTCAGACTGGGCCCCACAGTTGGGCTGCCTGGACGCTGGATGCCAAGTTCTTGACTCTTCTATTTCTCCTGTACCTGGGGACCAGATTTCTTCTAGAGCTGTGCTGTCCAGAATGCTAGCCTCTAGGCAGGTGTCCAGCCTGGTCGAGCCGGTCTTGGCCAAGCGGCAGAACCACAGGGCAGCACAGCACGCGCCCCGTGGGTAAGACTCGCCTAGGAATGACGGCGGACGTGGCCGGCCCCCGGAACCATAACAGACTGCTTCACAATGTAATTTGTAGAATTTAGAAATTCCTTATAATGGGCACTTGGGTACTTTTAAAATTGGAGGCCGGGGTGGGGGGAGTAGAAAGTAATATTGTGCAAGAAAGAACGATATTTCCCAAGAAGGATGGCAAACTCCAGTATGTCCCAACCGGTTATATAAACAGAGGTTAACTCCTGCATGTTGGCGACCTACCAGGGAGCAGAGGGCAAGCTGATAGAGAATGGGTCCAACGAACTCGGTCTGTGGAAAGCTGAGGGAGAGACTGGCTGACCAACTGACCTGGAGCCCTGAGCTTCTCGGAAGGGCAGAGCTGGGGAGAAGATGGGAGGATGAGGTTACTTCTTATGTTCTACTTTGGCACACGACAGCCCTGACGATCTGAACCCGAGAGGCAAATGGGGCCACGCTGTCCCTAACAGAGGCCGCACCAACTGGATTTGCTATTTTTAAAAAACGTTTTCTATGGAGACTTATGCCTCACACCTCTCCAAAGCACAAAGAATCCTTTATTTGAAAATGCCAACTATTTACCTAACGCTGTTATGTTTCCTTCTTATCATTGTGTAAACACAATTTTCCATGGTGCCAAACAACGAACGTGTGTGTCTTTGTTCTTTTTATTCATATACACTTTCCATGTGTTGACACAGTCCACATATTTATTATTTTAACGACTCTAAATTCTACCAAGTGAATGTACAATACCCTAGAGGTTGGGCGTGTGGATGGTTTACAAGTTTTATTTACTTTTGCTACTATGCAAGGTATCACTTGAAATTGTTAAAAAATCGGGCCTCTTCTCTTTTTGTCAATAGTAACTATCTTTATTCTTAAAAAAATAGTATGTTTTGTTTCCTATTACAAAGCCAAAGCATGTTCACTGTGGAGGTTTTGGAAAGTATAACCTACTTGGCATGTTTACAACCTTCCTGGGGCACTATTGCAGACTTGTTTTTTATTTTTCCAGTTAATTGTCTGAGTCCTTGCACATGGCAGTTGGGCGGCCTTTCTCCTCAACTACCTAATAATCCTGGGGGCCCAGAAGGCTCGATTCTTATTCCAAATGCAAGACGGGAGAGGATGTTGGAGAGGGTTAGCTGCTTACCTAGGCCCGGGTGATCTACTATCCTTGTTCTCTTACTGGCTGTAGTGTCAGTGTAGAAAATGGCTTGAATATTAGAGCACCAGATTCCCAAACAAGTAACAACCAAACCTCTGAGGCTACTACCTTTTTTAAAAAAAAATTTTTAAGGTTTATTTATTTCGAAAGAGACTGAGACAGTGTGAGCAGGGAAAGGGGAGAGGGAGAGAGGGAGAGAGGGAGAGAGAGGGAGAGAGAAGGAGAGGGAGGGAGGCAGAGAGAGAGATAGAGAGAGAGAGAGAGAGAGAGAGAGAGAGAGAATCCCAATCAGGCTCCACATTGTCAGTGCAGAGCCCCACATGGGGCTGGAACTCATGAAACTGTGAGATCATGACCTGAGCTAAAACTGAGAGTCAGACGCTTAACCGACTGAGCCATCCAGTTGCCTCTCCCCCACCCCCCACCCCCTTTCCCGCCTTTTTTAGAGCTTACACGCGCAAGACTTCTAAAGAAGTGTGCTAAGTCTGGAAGGGAGCTCTGCCTAAGCCAAACCCTGGGTGAGTGTCAGACGTTCCCCATAGAATTATTGGGTCCACTTGCTGAGCCCACATCACCAGTCCTGACTTCTTCCCAGGTGAATTGGAGCAGTTCTGATCCATCCAGAATGTTCTAGTAATGTTAATCTTGAAAACAGAGTCTCACTGACCCCTATACTGATTTTTCTTCTCTCCCACCTAGTATCCCAGAGCTTTATACACCCTAAAACTCACTCTAAATGCTCCCTTCTTCCTAGATGTTCAACTGGAGCTGGATAAGGCACCCCGTTCCATTCCATGAGACATCAGACAAAGTTTTCTGTGGAGATTTCTAGAAAAGTTTTTCTTTCCTAATAAAAAGAGGCAGAAAATGCAATCCTTCTTGATGTCTCCTTCTTCCTACCTAAACAAAGACATGATGTCTGAGCTGCAGCAGCCAGCCTGTGACCATGAGGTGGGGGCATGAGCAACCACAAGAAATTTTCAGAGAGCCACGGACCCAATATCAATAACCACTTACAGCCAAACTACCCATTAGGTTTAAGCTACTTTAAGTTGAATTTTCTGTTCAGTGCTGCTGAACTCATTCCTAAAAGATATTTTTGTTATTAGAAGCAAGGTGTTATACAATAAACAACTTATGGTGAAATCTTTGCACACATTCTTAACTGTTTTTATAGGACATATTCACATAAGAAAAAATTGGGAAATGTTACGGACTGAACTGTGTTTCCCACCTCCCCCCAGATTTTACGTTGAAGTGCTAACCTCTCGTACCTCACATGTAAATGTCTTTGGAGATAACTTCTTTTCAGAGGAAACTAAGTTAAAAACAAGGTCTTTGGGGTGAGCCCTACGCCAGTATGACTGGTGTCCTTATAATAAGAAATTGGGACACAGATATGTACGCACACAGAGGAAAGAACATGTGAACAGGGGAAGGCAACCATCTCCAAGCTAAGGAGACAGACCTCAGAAGAAACGAATCCTGCCGATACCTTGTTCTTGGGCTTGTGGCCACTAGAACTACGAGAAATAAATTTCAGTGGTTTAAGCTCCGCCCCGCCCAGCCCATGGTGCTTTGTTATGGCGACTCTAGCAAAGCAGTACAGGGAAGCAAAAATATTTTTCCCATCTGTAAAATAATATTTGTATTTGTTTATAATGTGGTTAGGAGGCTGAAATGATGTGTGCAAAACATTTATTTTGACGTCTGATGTTCTGTATGCACGCAGTCAGTGATGGCTAGTATTCCCATGAAGCCCAACAACAGAATTCTCTGGACAAAAATCACTCCCGTAGACTCTGCAGAGAATTAGCCAAAGACCTTTCTGGTCTCCAAGAGGATCACTGAGCTCAAGGTATCTGTAGGCCTGCTGTGGTAGAGACCGTGCTGTGTCATCATTTTCCTCCTCCTGGACCCTCAGGAAGGGTGTCTTTCCCCCTGGCGCCTAGATGGTGTCATGTGACTCTGAACAGAACATCATTTCCAGGCTGAGACTGTTTAGAGAGAGGTGGCTTTTCTGCTTTCTCTATCTCTCCCACTCAGAAGGTGAAATCATAAGAAGGAAGGTGACTCTGAGTCACTTTTTGGAGGTGCACCGTGCAGGAGAGCTACCTGACCTACAAGGGCAAGACACACACCTTAACCGTATTAAGCCACTGAGATTTCAGGATCTATCCTGAAGGCGGTTACCTTTGCTGACTCTGACCAATATGATCCAATGTTATCTTCTACTAACGCGTGACTTCTAACTATACTAGTTAATGAGGTATTCAGAGTGAGGGAATGGGGCACACCCATGGTTAGTTTCCAGTCAGCTGGAAATTGATATGGTTTGGGGCCAGTAGGAAGAACAGACCATCAATAATAACTGTTATTATTCATATTGTCACTTGCTGGGGCATCTGGGTGGCTCAGTTGGTTAAGCCTCCAACTTTGGCTCAGGTCACGATCTCACGGTCCGTGAGTTCGAGCCCCGCGTCGGGCTCTGTGCTGACAGCTTGGAGCCTGGAGCCTGCTTCGGATTCTGTGTCTCCCTCTCTCTCTGCCCTGCCCCAGCTCATGCTCTGTCTCTCTCTCTCTCTCTCTTTCTCTTTTAAAAATAAATAAACATTAAAAAAATTTTTTTAAAAAGGCACCAGTCCTATTTGTAAGGACACCACCTCATGACCTGATCACCTCCCAAGGGCCCCCACCTTCTAATACCACCACCTTGGGGGTTAGGATTGCAACATAGGAATTTTAGAAGACCGCAGACATTCATCCCATAATAGTAACTCTGAACCAAGTGGTCACGGGGCAGGGAGCAGTTGATGAACCCAAAACTAGGTCTGATATCTTTCCACCCATGGTCTCCTTGGAGTCTTCCTATGATAATTGTGATCCTTTTAGGACTTAAAAAACGGATCTTTTTGGTGGTCTTTACATACAACAGAATACTATTCAGCCTTAAAAAGAAAAGAAATTCTGGCACATACTACACCACGAATGGATCTCAAAGACACGTTAAGTGAGGTGAGCTCACAAAAGACAACTATTGTATGATTGCACTTACATGAGATCCCTGGAGCAGTTAGTTTCATAGACAGAAAGCAGGATGGTGGTCACTGTGGGCTGGGAGGGGGTGGGGGTTGCAGGCAGTTCGTGTTTAATGGAACAGAGTTTCAGTTTGAGAAGACGAACAAGTTCTGGAGATGGATGGTGGTGAGGGTTGCACAACATGTGAATGTGCTTAATGCCACAGAACTGTGCACTTAAATGTGGGGCACCGGGTGGCTCGGTGGGTTAAGCAGCCGACTCTTAACTTTGGCTCAGATTTCGTGGGATCAAGCCCCAGATGGGGCTTTGCACTGACATCAAGGAACCTGCTTGGGGTTCTCTTTCTCCTCTCTCTCTGCCCCTGCCCCTTTCAAAGTAAATAGATAAACTTAAATAATAATAAAAAAAAATGGCTAAAATGGTAACTTTCAGGTGGTGTCTATTTTACCACAATTTAAAAACCATTTTGCGAAGCCTCTCTTAGGTGGAGGAAAGTGACATGTAGGGTTGGAGCAACATGGTAAATGCTATGGGAACCCAGAGGAATGCCCTTGAGTGGTTGACCTTTTGGTAGAGGAGAGACGGATTCAATGACATTGACAGAGTGCAAATCCCAAAGGAGAGAAAGAGGGAACGAGTGGAAGGATTCAGAGGAGGGCACGCTTGTCATAACTAGTGAGCCAATATTGATACATTAACAGAATTCTTTATTCAAATTTCCCCAAATGTCCTTTTTCTGCCTGCAGTGTTTCATCTAGAATACCCCTACAAATCTGTACCCATCTGAACTGCAGAGATAGTACAGAAAGCTTCCATATACTGGACATTCAGGTTCCCTTATCATTAATACCTTTCACTAGTATGGGAAACTGTTAAGTGAAGCCCATACCCTATTTAGATCTCCTTAATTGTTGTTTTATATCCCGTTTCTGTTCCAGGTTCCCACCAGAATACAACATTCCGTGGGGTACGTCTTGTCTCCTGAGTTGGGACAGTTTCTCAGACTTTCCTTAAGTTCGATGACCCAGGCAGTATTGAGGAATGGTGGTCAGGTGTTTTGTAGATCATCGCCTAACTTGGGTTGGTCTAGTATTTTTCTCATGGTTGGACTGGGGTTGTGGGTTGGGGGAGGAAGACCACAGGGTTAAAGTGTCTCACCCTATCAGGGGCTCCAGGCAGTCAACAGGACTTATCACTGTTGACACTATCTTTGACCACCTGGCCAAGGTACTGTTTGTCGGCTTTCTACACTATAAAGTTATTCCCAGCCACCCCCCGCCCCGCCCCCGCCTCGCTTTCCAAACTCTGCTCTTTGGACGTAAGTATTAGATATTTTTGAGTAAAGAAAATGACCCGATGAAAGGAGTATTTTGGAATGATATTCCGTCTGTGGCTGATGTACTGGGAGGGGACATCTTGACCTTACATAGCGCTTGTGCTGGTTTAGGTCACGTATCGTGACTGTTAATCCTCACATTGGCCCCATTTTACAGGGGAGCAAACCGAGGCACCTAGAAGGTAAATAATCTGTTAATGGTCACAAAACCAGTAAGTGCTCAACCTGGGATCCGAACCTGAGGCGTGTGTGGCTCCAAAGTTGGTGTTATCACCGAGCCATCCTTGGGGGGGATTAGCAGTGTGAATTCGGAATGTGGTCAGACGTCATGATTTCAGTTGGAAGGCAGATTCCCCGGTGCCACCTCCGAAAACTGCATTGTAGTAGACAGGTCCCCTAGGAGATCCAGTAGGCACAACGCATGGTTTCCAACTTAAAAACCTAGCCATTTTTAATCCGCTGGGTTAAAGAATAGAGAAGTTGGGGGCTGAGACCCTCCAGGATGTGCTAGTGATGGGGCGGGGTGGTGGCGGGGGAAGTCATTAGGTCCCAGAGGCCTCGCCGGTGTCTGCAGTACAAGAAGAGGATGACCGACAGGGGCCCCACAGGGGAAGACTTCGTCTTGGTCCCTGATGGATGTGGACACAGGTGAGAGGCAGGCGGCATTTGCCCTGGATGACAGAGGGAATATTAGCACCAGTGACAGAAATACAGGGCTCCCCCGGGGAAGCTGGTTGCAGGAGAGATGGTGAGGTGGAATGTGGGACGGAGCCTGGAAGTTCTGCCACAGACTGAGGAGGGGGGTACTGAAGGAGTCCGGAGTGTACGAGTTTTCTGTGTGACAAACGGGGGAAAGGACAGAGCGTCGGGAAGGGCCCCGGAAAGACAGGGTGGGAACGCTGGACTTGGAACATGCTCCCAGGGACGAGGACAATTTTCCCAAGTCCCATAAGTGATGTCACGTCACCAAGGTGACCCCTGGTGCCTTCAAGGATTTCAAGCCCAGGAGAGTGGGTCTGGCCCCATACTGTCCTGAGGCGCTGACACAGAGGAACAAGACGCGTAGCTAAGGAGAGGGTCCTTGGAAGGTGTGCAAGGATTCTAGAATGGGCCTCTTGCGTCAGCACTTGGCAAGAAAGCTAAGTCCCGGCCTGAGTCATGGCCAGCCATGAGGTCCTCACGACCTCTAGAAATGATTTCTGGGCTCTAGAAATCATTTCCTTCAGCTCGCACAGACCCCGCACCTGCTAAGGCCAAGCTGGTGCCAGCACCTGTTTAGCACCAGTGTCCTCACCGCCCTGGAATAACCTTTGTCCTGTTTCCAAGACCTGTCCTGTCCCTGGGGCAAGCCTGTTCCTTGTCTGCTGAAAAAGGGAGGCACCTCATCCAGCCCATGGTTCTAAAAGGGGCCAGCTTGGGTGAGTCCATACGGTCTCTGCTTCTGGCAAATTCTGTCGTTAAAGTAGAGAAAGTAAACCCAACCCATAAATTTCATCACCTTTTGCTGTAACCTATTTAGGCCTCTCGTAGAGCTATTTTAACAGTGTAATGACCTGGGAAAGGGATTTCAGAAAAAGCTAAAAAGGCCTGTCAGTTGATTTTACCCAATATTCAGACTCCAAATGGTTCGTCTCAGCACCCTGATTTGGTTTTAGTAGGAATCTCAAGCCATTCGATTTGAAGGCACAGAGTAGCAGAAAGCTGGTTGTTGAGAAAGAACACGTATTTTTTGACACCCTGTCCTTAAGCAGAGACAAGTGTCCTCGTGCTTCATCTTGTGTATTCAACCAGTGAACACGGATTGAGACCCTGCTCTGTGTTGGGCATATGGGGATACAGTGGTAAACACAATCAGACCTGATCCTGGATCTCTTAGTATTTTGCACCCAGGGGGAATGACAGCTATTATTCAAATAATCACACAAATAAATACATGTAATTGCATCCCAGCACAGATTGAGGTAAGTAATCCAAATGAAAGGGATAGTGTTATGAAAACACAGAACCTACTTTCTAGTAGAACTCAGGAAGCATTTGGATCTTCTTCTATGTTGAGTGGCAACCAGGCTACTCAGGCAAAAACCAGAAACTAAATAATAGAGCTTTTTTTTTTTTTTTTTTTTAAAGTAAAGCTTCATATTGTAAGTATAGGGATGCTTAAATATTAGCATAAATTAACATGCCTTCATTTCTCCATCCCCAGCACGCCCTTACAAAGCGAATGGAAATAAACACGATAAGCAACTCACAAATGGAGACTTTGAAATGACCTACTATTCTCAAAGCACACACTCATCCACTTAGAGCCCTGCCAGTTGAAGTCACCCCCCAACTATTTCTGAAATGAAGTCAGGTGACACACCCTGAGTATGCACCCAGCCCTGGCAATGAGGCAAGCGTGGGGACTCGGGAAGACTTAGGAATAGGGCAAGTGCTGACTGCCATCTAGGTAAAAGGTTAGAATAATGTCCTTTGCTCAAGGTTTTCTGAAAGAACATAGGTAGCTAGCTGAAGTCCAAGTTAGCTATTCACCAGTGGCTAAAGGGAGGCACTGCCTTTGCTGTAATCCATCTATAAGAGACAGTAAGGAGTAAAACAGGGATATCAATTAAATTCAACTGATGCTATGAGAATATATCACTGCCTCAGTATTATGCTCCGTTTTTTGTTTTTTTTTTTTAATTTTTTTTTTCAACGTTTTTTATTTATTTTTGAGACAGAGAGAGACAGAGCATGAACGGGGGAGGGGCAGAGAGAGAGGGAGACACAGAATCGGAAACAGGCTCCAGGCTCCGAGCCATCAGCCCAGAGCCTGACGCGGGGCTCGAACTCACGGACCGTGAGATCGTGACCTGGCTGAAGTCGGACGCTTAACCGACTGCGCCACCCAGGCGCCCCTATGCTCCGTTTTTAATATTAAAATCTGACTGGGGACCCCTAGATGGCTCAGTTGGTTCGGCGTCTGACTTAGCTTAGGTCATGCTCTCACGGTCCGTGAGTTCGAGCCCCGCGTCGGGCTCTGTGCTGACAGCTCAAGACCCGGAGCCTGCTTCGGATTCTGTGTCTCCCTCTCTCTCTGCCCCTCCCCCACTCACGCTCTGTCTCTCTCTATCAAAAAATGAATAAACGTTAAAAAAATTTTTTTTTAATATTAAAATCTGACTTTCCACTATTTAAATACTATGAGAAGTAAGATGATTCGTTTTCACAAATACTAAATAAAAGCTGTTCTGTCTAGTTAACAATAGGTTTACAACCTAGTGGAAAGATGTATGACCCCCCCCCACACACACCTCCCACCCCCACACACAATGGAGTCCCAAACCCTTAGACCCTTCACTTCCTGGTTCTTCTTGCCCTCTCTATCTGGTGTGCTTCTAATTCACAGTTTTTGCAATGAGCATGTGCCAAAGAACTGAAGTCTCCGAGGCAGCTCAAAGAATGTACATTTGTTCCAATCAGACTACTCTTTGCCTTAAGTGGGCATAGGCGATGTCTGAGTAAGGCTGTAACCTCTCTAGCCCTCAGCCAATGAGGAGCCAGGGGAGGGACTTGTACCCTAGGGGATAAATTGTCTGCTGTAACTGCCCCCAGTGTGCCTGTCCATCAGACACCCGCTCCTGCAAGAACCTTGATTAAAGCCTTGCTTCCCTGTCGTCCGAATCGCCGCGTAACCTCCTTTGATTGGGTCAGTGGGCTTATTTCTCACATACACTTTCCAGGTACTTCTCACGGGTCAAATCTGTAGACACAGAGAGGTTTAGAGTAGACCCGGGGAATTTAGGATTGAGTTAATCTAACAGTTTCCAGATTTGGGGATTTCACAGACTGATAAAATTCCAAAAACAAGGATTTAGAAGACCAATATAGAGTTGCCAACTTTTTATTTGCTCAAATAAAATAACGAAAGCACCTGTTGTTCACTATCACCCCCATGATGTTACATCTAAAGTGAATTATGACAAAATATCACTTAGTGTTTTAAGGGAGATCACTTTGTGAAAAACTCATTACATTTTTGGAGGGTGTTTTCTCATGTCTGCATAGACCCATGAAAAACAAAAACTTCCTCCCAGTCCAGGACTAGTTTTTGCTCTAGGATTTCAAAACCACTGGTTTAATGCACACCTCTTGCCCTGTTTTGCAAGTGGGAAACTGAGGCTCCACGTGAGGATAAGCATTGTGCCATCTCGGGCACCACCTCACAGCTGGGGAATAGCCGTGTGTAGGGAGAGCTTTTTGGGCCAAACTGCAGTATGCCCGCTCTCTGCCCCACCTCTCTCCTTCCACTGATGGCTAGTATAGTCCTAGGAATGAGACAGGGAAATGGAAGGGACCACATTAAAAAAAAAAGAAAAAAAGCCATTTTTTTTTTCCTTTGCTCCTTTTCCAGCTTCTAGTCTTGCTAGGGCCTGGACCCCCACCCCGCTCTACACAGACCTTGTAATGCCAAAGCATACATCCTGCTTGTAAGCGACCAAGAGATAATGATATCTTTGGAGTTTTCCAGCACAATGGGTAACATCTAAGGAGTGGCTGGGCGGGGTTATCCTAACATTCTCCAAGACCACTGATTTCAGGGAATGATGACTTCTGAAGGACACCCGGCCCCTGTCCTGTTCTGACCACTTTCTGGATGCCTAAGAGGACACGTGCACCACACACAGTCACCAATAAAAACCCCAGCCTCCAAGCAAAGATGAGGGTCATGCTTCTTTCCTTTCTGAGGCTCCTGGACGCTCTGTCCTGGCTGTATCTCTGTCTCTCTCTCTCTGTCTCTCTCTCTCTGTCTCTCTCTCTCTCTCTCT